>NW_017674728.1:0-3328 GCF_001879085.1 Nicotiana attenuata | reverse complement strand
ACTTCCGGCAAAGTGGTGACTTTGAACAACGTCCTTCATGTTCCCGAGATTAGGAAGAATTTAGTCTCTACTGGACTTCTTGTTAAGAATGATTTTAAATGTGTTTTTGTTTCCGATAAGGTTGTAATAGGTAAGAATGAAATGTTTGTAGGAAAAGGTTACCTCACTTAGGGCCTTTTCAAGCTGAATGTAATGGTTGTTGAAAATAATAATAAAGTTTCAGCTTTGTCTTACTTACTTGAGTCAAATGAATTATGGCATATACGTTTGGGTCATGTCAATTATAATACCTTATGGAAAATGATTAATTTAGAAGTATTGCCCAAGTTTGAATGTGACAAATCAAAATGTCAAGTATGTATGGAATCTAAGTATGTTAAACATCCTTATAAGTCAGTTGAAAGGAATTCAAATCCCTTAGACTTAATTCACACAGATATTTGTGACATGAAGTCAATACCATCTCGCGGTGGAAAAAAGTATTTCATAACTTTTATTGACGATAGTACTCGATATTGCTATGTTTACTTACTTAATAGTAAAGATGAAGCAATAGACGCATTCAAGCAATACAAAAATGAAGTTGAAACGCAACTTAATAAGAAAATCAAAATGATAAGAAGTGATAGGGGTGGTGAATATGAATCTCCTTTTGAACAAATATGTTTAGAATATGAAATTATTCATCAAACAACGGCCCCTTACACGCCCCAATCCAATGGGATTGCAGAAAGAAAGAATCGTTCATTAAAGGAGATGATGAACGCATTATTGATAAGTTCTGGTTTGCCACAGAACTTGTGGGGGGAAGCCGTTCTTACGGCTAGCCGAATACTAAATCGAGTACCCCATAGCAAAACACAATCCATTCCATATGAAAAATGGAAAGGAAGGAAGCCCAACTTGAATTATTTTAAAGTGTGGGGGTGTTTGGCAAAAGTGCAAGTTCCTAAACCCAAAAGGGTAAAAATAGGACCGAAAACCGTTGATTGTGTTTTCATAGGATATGCGACTAATAGTAAAGCATATCGATTTCTGGTTCATAAATCAGAAAATCCCGACATTCATAATAATACTGTTATAGAATCAGATAATGTTGAGTTCTTTGAAAATATATATCCGTATAAAAAGGAATGTGAGTCGATTGGTGAAGGATCTAAACGACCTCGGGAAGAAACAAAAGAAAGTACACTTAACCAGGAGGATCCAAGACGTAGTAAACGTCAAAGAACGTCTACTTCTTTTGGACCAGATTTTGTGACTTTCTTATTGAAAAACAAGCCTCAAACATTTAAAGAAGCTATGTCTTCTTCGGAATCATTGTTATGGAAAAAGGAAGTCAATAGTGAAATAGAATCCATACTGGACAACCATATATGGGAATTGGTTGATCTTCCTCCTGAAAATAAACCGTTGGGTTCTAAATGGATCTTTAAGAGAAAAATGAAAGATGGTGGCATTATTGACAAGTATAAGGCAAGAGTTGTGGTCAAAGGGTATAGACAACGAGAAGGTCTTTACTATTTTGATACATACTCTCCAGTTACAAGAATTACGTCCATACGAACGTTAGTAGCGTTAGCTACAGTTTATGGTCTTGAAATTCATCAAATGGATGTTAAGACGGCCTTCTTAAATGGAGAGTTGGAGGAAGAAATCTACATGGAACAACCTGAAGGGTTTGTGGTTCCAGGTAAAGAAAAGAAGGTCTGTAGACTTGTTAAGTCCCTTTACGGATTAAAACAAGCACCCAAACAATGGCATGCTAAATTTGACCAATAATGTTGTCAAATGGATTTAAGATAAATGAATGTGATAAATGTGTGTACATTAAAAATGTTCCAAATCACATGGTCATTATTTGCTTATATGTGGATGATATGCTCATAATGAGTAATGACATTGCCAACATAAATGCTACTAAGCGTATGCTAACTAGCAAGTTTGATATGAAAGACTTGGGAGTTGCTGATTTAATTCTGGGAATTAAGATCCATAAGACTTCTCAAGGTCTAGCATTGTCACAATCTCATTATATTAAGACAGTACTTGAAAAATTCAAGCACTTGAGCTTTAAAGTTGCAAAGACTCCAATTGATGTGAATCTTGCATTAGCAAAGAACAAAGGCCAGAGCATATCACAATTGGATTATGCTCGTGTGTTGGGTTGCTTAATATACATCATGAATTGTACACGACTAGATATAGCTTGTGCTATAAGTAAATTGAGTCCATATACGAGCAATCCAGGCCAATCTCATTGGATGGCCATGAAACGAGTTTTGGGGTATTTAGTACATACCCAGGACTTTGCTTTGCACTACAATAAATATCCTGCGGTCATTGAGGGATACTGTGATGCAAATTGGATCACCGGATCAACTGATTCCAAGTCCACAAGTGGATATGTATTCACTATTGGTGGAGGAGCGGTATCTTGGAAGTCATCCAAACAAACTTGTATTGCCCGCTCTACAATGGAGGCTGAGTTCATAGCCTTGGATAAAGCCGGCGAAGAAGCTGAATGGCTCCGGAATTTCTTGGAAGATATTCCATTTTGGCCCAAACCGTTGGCACCAATATGCATATATTGTGATAGTCAAGCGGCAATTGGAAGGGCTGGGAGCGTTATGTATAACGGTAAGTCTCGCCATATACGGCGAAGACATAAAACCGTTAGACAATTACTCTCTAGAGGAATTATCACGATTGACTATGTAAAGTCAAGTGATAATGTGTCGGATCCATCTTACAAAAGGCCTAACTAGAGAGGTAGTTGAGAAGTCATCAAGGGGAATGGGACTTTGCACGAGAACAAGTCATAGTGGCGGTAACTCTACCTAGAAGACTGGAGATCCCAAGATCTAGGTTCAAGGAGATCAAACAAAGTCATTTATGACGGTTCAACATTGTCAACTAAACTTTTGGTCCATTCTCGTGATGAGACAATGTTCAGTACCAAGGATAAAGCATTAAGGCTTTTTAATGATTTCTAAATTTGATACGGGGTATATCAAATAGTGTATCTACGGGATGACACGTTTAGGAATCACCTATGTAAGTGTGAAGTGTTAGCCGCTTCAAGGAGAACATTGTAAGGCCAGTTCTCTACGCACTTATGAAACCAGGCGGTATTCATGGCTGAAACGAACACAACAATGAGAACCAAAGACGGTTAAGGGTTGGTTGTGTGACTTATGGTTGTCTAGGTATACACTAAAGTTCGACGGTTCAAAGATATCAAATCTACCGATTGATCGAGTATATCCGACATAAGTTCACTACGGAAAGTTCAAAGGGAAACCTACTTATCCAGATGCAATTAATC
>NW_017674727.1:55978-86810 GCF_001879085.1 Nicotiana attenuata | reverse complement strand
ACCGAGTGTTCCACAGCCCGCCCAGCCAGCTAGGGGTGGAGGTAGAGGTCCTAGAGGTGGAGGTAGAGGTCCTAGAGGTGGAGCTCAGGCCGCTAGAGGTGGAGGCCATCTAGCAGCAGGTCATCCCAGAGATGTAGTTCAGGGTGGTGGGCCCCAGCCCCGATGTTATGCTCTTCCAGCCAGGCCCGAGGCTGAGGCTTTCGATGCAGTTATCACAGGTACTGTTCTGGTTTGTGATAGAGAGTCTTCAGTGTTATTTGAACCAGGGTCTACATACTCGTATGTGTCATCTTATTTTGCACCATACCTGGTCATGCCTAGTGATTCTTTGAGTGTTCGTGTTTATGTGTCTACACCGGTGGGTGATTCCATTGTGGTAGATCGAGTCCACCGTTCATGTATAGTTGTGATTGGAGGTCTTGAGACTCGTGTAGATTTGCTTCTTCTGGACATGGTTGATTTCGATGTTATATTGGGGATGGACTGGTTATCACCTTACCACGCTATCTTGGACTGTCATGCCAAGACTGTGACCTTAGCCTTGCCGGGTTTACCTCGTTTGGAGTTGAGAGGGACTCCCGGTCATTCTACCCGTAGTATTATCTCTTATGTGAAGGCTCGGCGTATGGTCGAGAAGGGGTGTTTGGCCTATTTGGCTTATGTTCGTGATTCCAGTGCTGAGGTCCCTTCTATTGATTCTGCGCCCGTTGTTCGGGAGTTTCCCGAGGTATTTCGTTCAGACCTACCAGGTATGCCACCCGACAGGGATATTGACTTTTGCACTGATTTGGCTCCAGGCACCCAGCCCATTTCTATTCCGCGGTATCGTATGGCCCCGCCTGAGTTGAAAGAGTTGAAGGAGTAGTCGCAAGACTTGCTTGAAAAGGGTTTCATTAGACCCAGTGTGTCGCCTTGGGGTGCGCCAGTGTTGTTCGTAAAGAAGAAGGATGGATCGATGCGAATGTGTATAGATTACCGGCAATTGAACAAGGTTACAATTAAGAATAAGTATCCGCTGCCGAGGATTGATGATTTGTTCGATCAACTTCAAGGTGCCAAGGTATTTTCAAAGATTGACTTGAGATCTAGCTACCATCAGTTGAGGATTAGGGCATTCGATGTCCCTAAGACAGCTTTCCGCACTCGGTACGGGCATTATGAGTTCCTAGTGATGTTATTCGGGTTGACAAATGCCCCAGCAGCTTTTATGGATTTGATGAACCGAGTGTTCAATCCTTACTTGGATTCCTTGGGTTTGGCAGGCTACTATCGTCGGTTTGTAGAGGGGTTTTCATCTATCGCAGCCCCGATGACCAGGTTGACCCAGAAGGGTGCCCAGTTTAGATGGTCGGATGAGTGTGAGGCGAGCTTTCAGAAGCTCAAGACAGCTTTGACTACGGCACCAGTGTTGGTTTTGCCCACAGGTTCAGCGCCATATACAGTTTATTGTGATGCATCTCGTATTGGACTTGGTGCGGTGTTGATGCAGGATGGCAAGGTCATTGCCTATGCTTCGCGGCAGTTGAAGATTCATGAGAAGAACTATCCAGTACATGATTTGGAGTTAGCAGCCATTGTCCACGCGTTGAAGATTTGGAGGCATTATCTATATGGTGTGGCATGTGAGGTGTTCACGGATCACAAGAGTCTGTAGTATTTGTTCAAGCAAAAGGAGTTGAATTTGAGGTAGAGAAGATGGTTGGAGCTGTTGAAAGACTATGATATCACCATATTATATCATCCGGGAAAGGCCAATGTGGTGGCCGATGCTTTGAGTAGGAAGTCAGCCAGTATGGACAGTCTAGCTTATATTTCGGTCGGTGAGAGACCGCTTGCTTTGGATGTTCAGGCTTTGGCCAATCAGTTCGTGAGGTTGGATGTTTCTGAGCCCAGCTGTATGTTAGCTTGCACAGTCGCTCATTCTTCATTATTGGAGCGTATCTGAGATCGGCAGTATGATGATCCCCATTTGCGTGTCCTTAGAGACGCGGTGCAGCACGGAGGTGCCAAGCAGGTTACCTTAGGTGATGATGGATTTTTGAGATTGCAGGGTCGAGTTTGTGTGCCTAATGTGGATGGTCTTCGAGAGTTGATTTTAGAGGAGGCCCATAGCTCCCGGTACTCTATTCATCTTGGCGCCGCTAAGATGTATCAGGATTTGCGGCAGCATTATTTGTGGAGAAGAATGAAGAAGGATATCGTTGCATATGTGGCTCGGCGTTTGAATTACCAGCAGGTTAAGAACGAGCATTAGAGGCCCGGTGGTTCATTTCAGAAGATTGAGATTCCTGAGTGGAAGTGGGAGCGTATCACTATGGACTTAGTTACTGGACTCCCACGGACTCAGAAGAAGTTCGATGCAGTGTGGGTCATTGTTGATAGGCTGACCAAGTCAGCGCATTTCATTCCTGTGGCAGTCTCATATTCTTCCGAGAGGTTAGCTGAGATCTATATCCGGGAGATTGTTCGCTTTCATGGTGTGCCCGTGTCTATCATTTCGGACCGAGGTACGCAGTTTACCTCGCATTTCTAGAGAGCAGTTCAGCGAGAGTTGGGCACACGGGTTGAGTTGAGCACAACGTTTCATCCTCAGACGGACGGGCAGTCTGAGCGGACTATTCAGATTTTGGAGGATATGCTCCGAGCTTGTGTCATTGACTTTGGAGGCTCGTGGGATCAATTTTTGCCTTTAGCAGAGTTTGCCTACAACAACAGCTACCAGTCGAGTATCCAGATTGCTCCTTATGAGGCTTTGTATGGTAGGCGGTGTCGGTCGCCGGTTGGATGGTTTGAGCCGGGAGAGGCTCGGTTGTTGGGTACGGATCTGGTTCAAGATGCCTTGGACAAGGTCAGGATTATTCAGGATAGGCTTCGTACAGCTCAGTCCAGGCAAAAGAGCTACGCCGACCGCAAGGTTCGTGATTTGGCATTCATGGTCGGTGAGCGGGTATTGCTTCGAGTGTCGCCTATGAAGGGCGTGATGAAATTTGGGAAGAAGGGCAAGCTTAGCCCTAGGTTTATTGGCCCGTTTGAGATTCTTGATCGAGTGGGAGAGGTGGCTTATAGACTTGCGTTGCCGCCGAGCTTGTCAGTCGTGCATCCAGTGTTTCATGTGTCCATGCTTCGGAAGTATCACGGTAATCCATCCCACGTGTTAGATTTCAGCACTGTCCAGTTGGACAAGGACTTGTCTTATGAGGAGGAGCCGGTAGCCATTCTAGACCAGCAGGTTCGTTAGTTGAGAATGAAGAGTTTTCCTTCTGTTCATGTTCACTGGAGAGGTCAGCCTGCTGAGGCATCGACTTGGGAGTCCGAGTCCGATATGCGGAGCCGTTATCTCCATCTTTTCCCCAACTCAGGTACTTCCTTCTTCAGTTCGTTCGAGGACGAACGGTTGTTTTAGAGGTGGAGGATGTGATGACTCAAAAGGTCATCACTTATTTTTAAAGTAAATTCTACGTTTCAAGGCCTTAAAAACCTCTTTTAGCATCACCTCGATTTGCGTGCGCAGTCCGAGCGCGTAGCCGAAAAGCCTATATGTGAAAATCTGTGAAAAATGATAAATTTTGACTATAAAATGAATTAATTTGACTTCGGTCAATGTTTTGGGTAAACGTACCCGGACCCGTGATTTGACGGTTCGGGAGGGTCCGTAGGAAAATATGGGACTTCAGCGTATGCCCGGAATCGAATTCCGAGGTTCCAAGCCCGAGAAATGAATTTTTGAAAGAAATTGTTTTCTGAAAAATATAAAGGTTTTTGAAAGTGAAATGTTATGTGAAACCTGTGGTATCGGGCCCGTATTATGGTTTCGGAGCCCGGTACAGGTTCAATATAATTTATATGTGTTGTCGGTAAAGTTTGGTAAGAAACGGGATGCATTTGACGTGATTCGGACCTTAAATGCAAAAATTGATGTTTAAAGAAGTTTTGAGAAATTTTATTGATTTTGAGGTTTAATTCGTTATTTAAGAGGTTATTTTGGCGATTTGATCGCACGGATAAGTTTATATGATATTTTTGAGTTAGTAAGTATGTTTGGTTTGGAGCCCCGAGGACTCGGATGAGTTTCGGATGTGTTTCGGAAGGTTTTGAACTCATAAAAAGTTGCAGGTTTTTGCTGTTCAAGGCCCAAGGATTTTATTTTTCGCGTTCGCATGGGCCCACTCGCGAACGCGTAAGGCAAATCTCCCAGGTGCCAAATTTCTTCTTCGCGAACGCGATGCTGGTGACGCGAACGCGAGGCTGAAGGGGGGGATACCCTTCGCGAACGCGACCAAGCACCCGCGAACGCGTAAGGTTAAAGGCATGGGGGAGGGGTTCACATTTTTACACTACGCGAACGCGGCCACTGGCCCGCGAACGCGAAGGCTCGAGGGGTCAAAGCTCCGTGAACGCGAGCCCTTTATCGCGAACGCGAAGGTCTGTCAGGCCTAACTCATCGCGAACGCGATGAGCTTATCGCGAACGCGTAGACCAAATTTGCCCAGTTATTTTTAAGTTCAAAAACAGAATACATTACGGGAATTCCACCATTTTTCATAAACTTCATCTTCTCCACACCTCTTGGGCGATTTTTGAAGAGGAACTTCAGCATAGCTTCATAGGTATGTAATCCTAAGCTCGTTTTCTTCCATTTTTATCAACACCCACTAGATTTCTAGGCCTAAAATATGAGATTAAGGGTAGAAAATTAGGAATTTGGGTAGAGTTAGGGCTTTTTGATTATTTGGAAATTTGACCTCGTTTTGGGGTCGGATTTCAAAACAAATTATATATTCGGGCTCGTGGTTGAATGGGTGATCGGGTTTTGGTCCGAACCTCGTGTTTTGACCAAGCGGGCCCGGGGTTAATTTTTGGGTTTTTGGAAAGAATGATTGGAAAGTTATAATTAAGCACTGGAATTGGATTGTTTGACGTTTATTGATGTTATTAAGTCGATTATGTCTAGATACGATTGATTTGGAGCCAAATTCGAAAGGAAAATCGGTGTTTGATGCTTGAGTTGGCCGTGGAAGTTCGAGGTAAGTGTTTGGTCTAACCTTAGCTTGAGGGACTAGGAGTCGTGTCTTATTTGCTATGTGTTAATTGTGGAGTAGGACGTATAGGCATGGTGACGAGTATCTATACGTCGGTGTCAAGCATGCCCGTGAGTCTTGTATCATAATTGTTATGACTCCGTTGTGGTTTATTGTGCCTCACATGTTACTATCATCATTGTTCCCTTGCTGGGATGTTTGTTTTGATATAATTGTTCCCTTGTCGGGGTGATGTTGAAATATTATTGTTCCCTTGCCGGGATGTTTGTTTTGATATTATTGTTCCCTTGTCGGGGTGTTGTTGAAATATTATTGTTCCCTTACCGGGTTGTTGTCATATTGCTCTTGTTCCCTTGCCGGGATTCTTTGTGGTTGTTGTTGATTTGTAACTGGGATCAGGTGGCGCGCCTGCCACAAGATATATGAAATGGGAGCGGGTGGCACGCCTGCCACGAGATATATGAAATGGGAGCGGGTGGCACGCCTGCCACGAGATATATGAAATGGGAGCGGGTGGCACGCCTGCCACGAGATATATGAAATGGGAGCGGGTGGCACGCCTGCCACGAGATATGTGAAATGGGAGCAGGTTGAACGCCTGCAACAAGATGAGAAATGAAAGTGAATTCTGTCTTTGTTTTCCTTATCCTTGTTAGTAGTTGGATTTTGGTTCCTTTATAATTCTCTTGATATTCTATTTTACCTGATATTCCCCGAAGCATGTTTTCCCCCTCCCATCTTTACTTGTTTATTTCTGTTTTACTTTTCGCTGTATATTATATAACTATACAGGTTTATTTGGTAGTCTGGTCCTAGCCTTGTCACTACTTCGCCGAGGTTAGGCTAGGCACTTACCAGCACACGGGGTCGGTTGTGCTGATACTACACTCTGCACTCTTTTGTGCAGATCCCAGTGCTGTAGACTTCGGATAGTAGATTGAGTGGTTACCTTCAGGCCACGCGGAGATCCAAGGTAGACCTGCAGGCGTCCGCAGGCCCTGGCGTCTCCTCTATCACTTATTTTGTGTTTCATCTCTTTGATTCTGAGACAGTATATCTTTTATTTTCGGACTTTGTATTTAGCACTCTTAGATCGTTTGTGACACTGTGACACCAGGTTTTGGGTGATTAAGGCTTAGTTGTAATAGATACAGATTTCAGAGATTGTTTTGTTTTCTTCTGCTGAATCTAAATTTTTCGCTGTTTATACGTTATTGCTTTAAAATTGTTAAAAGGAAATAATTGGATAATGAAGTAATTAGTTCAAGGAATTGGCTTGCCTAGCTCACATTAGTAGGCGCCATCACGACTCCCGAGGATAAAAAATCCGGGTCGTGACAGCAACTTGCTCATTCCGTATACTAACAGGGTATATAGTTGTATGAGGTCATTCCAACAATTGCCTATAACTATAAAAACTATTACATAATACACATAATCCATGTCCATCGGCACAAAAAAATTTCAGCACTGCAAATCATGTTCATATAAATAATTTCAGAATAGGATACACTTATGCAGCTAAAAACCAAAAAAATGTTCAAACTACCATATGATACCAATATGGTATATAACCATACCAACATGGTATACAATTTTACTTTTTAATTTCCGACAACTATATGACTATACTACTATTACATAACACACATGCATAAAGAGAAAAATAAAAAAAATAGTGTACCACATATTAATATAATAAAGTATTTTAAGATATTATACTATATTACTATTATTAAAAGAAATAAATAGTATACCAATTAAATGCAGCTAATACAACCAAAAAATGATTCAACTAGCATACGATACCAATATAGTATATAGCTATACTAATAGGGTATATAGTTGTACGAGGTCGTTCCAACAACTGCATATAACTATAAACACTATTACATAATACACAAAATCTATGTCCATAGGTACAAGAAAATCCAGCACAACAAAACATGATCATATAAATCATCAAGATACTGTACTATTCTACTATCACTAAAGAAAAATCAAATAGTGTACCAATTAAATATAGCTAATACAACCAAAAAAGCTTCCAATTAACATATGATACCAGTACAGTATATAGCTATACCAACATAATATACAGTTGTACGCAAAGAGTTTAAAAAAGATAATTTTATTTCTATTATTAAACTGAAATAATATCAGCTGTCACATAAACTAATTAACTCAATTTTCTGCATCATAATCTAATATCTGTCAACTTGGAAAATCCTCTAAACCTAAATTGCCAACTTTCAGCAAAACAATACAAATCAACCTCCGGACCTCCGAATTCGATTCCGGGCAAACACCGTTCCAAGATTGTTTTCAGTAAAACCAAACTTTGGTCAACATTTCCAACTTAGACTTCTAAACCAAGAACCAAGGGTCCAAAATAACCCAAAACCTTTTTGGAACGAAAATAAACCTCGCAAGTTATAAAGCCAAAATTACACATGCGTAAAGCATCAAAAGGGGAAAGGAGGCGCAAATACACAAAACAATCAGTCGGGTCGTTACAAATGATGACTACCTATACAACCTTACAATTTTGTGGCAGACTAAAACCTTAGAAATTTTTATTCTTTTTTGATAGCTTTTTTTTTTATCTTTTTTTTTCTTGGATGGATGATAAAGACATAAAAGGAAAGGTGGATAGATCATACATCTACTTAGAAAATATAGGGATACTGGTAACGCCAGAAAAGGAAGAAAGAGAAAGAGGGGAAAAAGGACAGAGGATGAAAGAAAAAGGGAGGAGAAAAGTTAGATGCAGAGAAAACAAAAATAGGAAGATAGATGGACTGATAATTATTTTTGATTGCATAGGAATATATTGTAATTATTTCTAGAATAAGTAAAGCCGGGTAATATTTGTGGGTAGAATAGGTACATAGCATAATTTGCTCTATAAAAAGATTATTTGGACCGGGACCGTTTGGCTCGTTTAATTGGGACCGGCTCGGGACCGGGACCATTTGGATCGGCCCACATGGCCCATTTAGGGCCCGATCCGGCTCACAACCAGCCTTAATTTACATTCACCTCTAGAAAACGTTAGTGGGTCGTTAATTCCATCTCCCACCATTGCAATAACTTTTCCGAGACCATGTTGATTAATTAAGAAGAATCAAAAACCAGCATAACAATAGAAAATATTATTGGAAAAAGCAAATCCTATTTGAGCCTAAGGTGCTGTTGGATTAATAACCATATCCATATTTTAATATGCTTTTGTAGTGACTACTAACTTGTACTTGCGTCCCATATCCTGAATTCATCGCACAGGTACTACATAAATAAGAATATAATATGAGGTAAAAAATGATATAGTTTCCTCCGTACCATTTTAAGTATTTTTTTTTACTGGACACATAATTTAATAATTTTTTTAATTTTTTTTTATGATCTAAAACAAATAAGTTATAAAATGAAGTGCAATAATGCATCGACAATTCGACATGATTATTATAATCACTTTGATTCTTTCATTTATGTTCTCTATCTGAGATTTTTTGGTTCCTATACAATATTTGAAACATATTTATCAAAATTATTCAAATTTTATATATTACTCGCCCTAAACAAGTACTATTCCTTACAATTTATATACAATCTATTATTAGTGCCTTAAATTAGAGGATTTAGCTACACCATTTTTCTTTTTTCTCTCCTATCCTCTTTCCCTATTATCTATCGTCTATCTCCATATATACAATCCAATATTAGTATATTAAATTAGGAATATTTGTTACACCCTAAAACTAAGGTGTTTATTTTGTTACACCAGATAAGATATGTACCCAGCCAATCCAAAAATAAAAATGGAATTGTCATTCAATCTTTTACTTGGTTGAAAATGCAACACGTGTGTAGGATAGAATTGATTATCCCTACACCTCATTCTTATTTTTTGGGATGGATGCTGCTGGAGATTTCATACCAATCAAGCAGCTGTGCGAGAAATACAACAGGCCTCGGCATGAGGTGCCTTACGATCTAGAGGACGAGAAGATTGGAGACGGATCCTAGATGTCACCTGGAGTAATGCTCTTCTCTAGGCAAGAATTTAATATATGAGAAATCCTCTTCCTGATTTAAGAGAAAGTGCTAGCATATGTTATGTAAGGCCGGCTGAAAGGCCAAGCAACTAAAGCATGGCTTTAGGCCCTCAATTTTTTCGGGCCCCATTTTTTAAAATTAGGATTTTTACCTTCCTATACATTATTTGAAATTTTATTATCCTTTCTACTCAAATTTCAATTTAATTACATAGGCATATCCAATTTACAAATTATATACATTTTAGGATTTAAATGAGTATCCCTTTATATTAGGAATTGAACAAGGAATCAATTATTTCTCATCCTTATTCTCTCTCTCTCTCTCTCTCTCTCTCTCTCTCTCTCTCTCTCTCTCTCTCTCTCTCTCTCTCTCTCTCTCTCTCTCATTCCCTGTTCTTTCCCCAACTAAACCAATGTTTGACTTTATTGATATCGGGTCTGTATTTTGGTTCCGGAATCCGGTATAGGTTTGTACTATATTTATGACTTGTCTGTCATATTTGGGAGAAACGGAGTTGGTTTGACGTGATTCGGACGTCCGATTGTTAAAATAGAAGTTCATGAGTTTTCTTGAAATTTTTTATTTGATTTGGTGTCCAATTCGTAGTTCTAGGTGTTATTTTGGCAATTTGATCGCCCGAGCAAATTCGTATGATATTTTTGGACTTGTGTGCATATTTGGTTTGGAGCCCCAAGGGCTCGAGTGAGTTTCGGATAAGCTATGGAGTGGTTTAAACTTAGAAAACACAGTTGGTGTTCTTCAGTTTCTGGTGCAGGCCTCAGACCTCGCAATTGCGAGGTCTGGCTTCGCATTTGCGATATGGCAGAATCTCTATCAGGTTCGCATTTGCGAGTTATTCCATCGCATTCGCGAAGAGTAGCCGGGGCACCTCAGGTTCGCATTTGCGAACAAGACTTCGCTTTTGCGAAGTGGGACTCGGGGAGGGGGGGGGGGAGGACTTGGTCGCATTTGCGATCATTTGGGTCGCAATTTGCGGAAGATCACTGTTCGTATTTCTGAACAAGTCACTTCGCAATTGTGAAGGTTTTCTCGCATTTGCGGGGTTCGCAATTACGACATCTGCAATTGATCAAATATGAGTTAGACGAGATTTTCTCTCATTCTTCAAATTTTCAAAACAAGAAAACCCTAGAGGTGATTTTCCCAAGATCCCTTCTTCCCCATTCCATTGTTAAGTGATTCTAACCTATTTTCTTTCAATCTTTCATTACATTTCATAAGATTTCAACCTAAAATCTAGTGTTTTCATGGTAGAAATTGGGTAGAATTAGGGATTTTTGTAAAATTTGGATTTAGACCTCAAATTTAGGTAGGATTTCAAAACAAATTACATAACCGGGCTCCGGGGTGAATGGGTAATCAGGTTTTGGTCTGAATTTCGGGTTTGGACCAAGCGGGGTCTGGGAGTTGACTTTTTCAATAATGACCTAAATTGAACCTTTTGCAATCGTGGGTAGTTCCTAAGGCTTAATTTGAATCGTTTGGTTGGTAATTTGCTAGATTTTTTTGGTCCGGAGGCTTGTTTGAAAGGAAAAGCTGTGGTTGAGCTTTGAGTTGATCTTTGGAGCGAGGTAAGTGTTGTGGTTAACCTTGACTTGAGGGATTAAGACTTGTTTGCCTATTTGCTACATGTTTAGATGTTGGGTTCAACGTATATGTGAGGTGACAAGTACTTATGCGTTGTTGTTGGGTTAAAGCATGCGAGTGGACTTGTTCCCTCTAATTTATTGCTTACTTTGATCATGTTATCCATGCTTAGACTAGTGACTTATTAAATTGATCGTTCTTTCCCGCGATTACGGGCTTTCTGTGATAATTGAGTATTATTTCTAACGTTGAGGTTAGTATTATGGAACCCTTATTGACGTAAGGCTTGTTCTTGTTTATTCTATCTCCCTGTTGTTATATGTTCATTGTTTTATGGTAAGGGAGAGTGTTAATACACGAAGGGTGATGTCGTGCCGTATTTGAGTGTTAATGCACGAATGGTGATGCCGTACAGAGAGTTAATGCACAAAGGGTGATGCCGTGCTATATTTTGAGAGTTAATGCACGAAGGGTGATGCCGTGCCGTATCTCTTGATTTATGATGAAAGTGAGAGTAGAAGCACGAAGGGTGATGCCGTGCCGTATTATTGTTTCATTGTGAAGTTGAGAGTAAAAGCATGAAGGGTGATGTCGTGCAGTTTTATTCAGTGTTTATTCGTTTTACTAGTTAATGGTATATTGACTGTTTTGGTAATCATTTCTTGCTGTATTTATAGTACGTGTATCCCTTTCGCATGTCCCCTTCCAATAGTACATGTGTAGCCTTTATTTATTGTTATCTTGTACGTATATTGTCATCTGCACAGGTTATTTACGTGGGTGTCTTGTCATAGCCTCGTCACTAATTCGTCGAGGTTAGGCTCGACACTTACGGAGTACATGGGGTCAGTTGTACTCATACTACAGTCTGCACTTCTTGTGCAGATTTTGGTATTGGTCCTCGTTGCCCATGAGGTGCATTATCTCGGATCAAATGACTTGGAGGTTCGAGGTAGATCTGCTGGCATCTACAGACCTTGAAGTCTCCTTCCATTTTCCCTTATTTACTGCTCTTTTCATTCGAGACAGTTGTACTTATTTCAGACTCTATTTGTAGAAATTTTAGAAGCTCGTGAATTGTGACTCCAGATCCGGGTTGTACTGAATATTAATGGTCTTTACGTTATTCCGCACTCAGTTTTAGTTTCATTTTGGTTTAATTGACTTTACTTATTGAAATTGATTAAAATTTGCTTAAAGATCCTCTAACATTGGCTTTCCTAGCAAGTGAAATGTTAGGCGCCATCACGATCCCGAAGGTGGGAATTCTGGGTCATGACAAGTTGGTATCAGAGCACTAGGTTGCCTAGGTCTCACAAGTCACGAGCACGCTTAGTAGAGTCTGGAGGATCAGTACGGAGACGTCTGTACTTATCTTCCAGAGGCTACGAAGTTTAGGAACAAATTTCACTTCTATTCTTCTCTGTCGTATGATTTTATTCCCTCATTGCTAATTGAACTCTTTTACTCTTGTTCTCTCACAGATGGCAAGAACACGTATTGCATTTTCAGCTGGACAGCAGCCGAAGCCCCCAGTGGCAGCTCCTACGAGAGGCATAGGTCGAGGCCAAGATCGCGCCAGAAGACGAGGCAGGGGTAGAGCTTATCCCAGAGCTCGAGCAGCAACACCAGCAATAGAGCCTCGTGTGGAGTTTGATGAAGAGGTTCCAGCCCAGACTGTACCTGTTGGACCAGCTTAGGTCCCGGAGCGGTTCATTGCCACCTCAGTGCTTTACGACGCTCTAGTCCGTTTGGTGGGCCTTATGGAGAGTGTGGCCTAGGCCGGTATATTCCCTATGGCACCAGCCGTCTCTTAGGCTGGGGGAGGAGCACAGACTCCCGCTACCCACACTCCGGAGCAGATGGCTCCCCAGTATCAGACTCCAGCAGCCCAGCCAGTTGAGGTAGTTCAGCCGGTTGTTGCGGCACAGGCCGGTGATGGACCAACCATGTCTTCTGAGGGCTTATTGAGATTGGACAAGTTTACCAAGCTCTTTCTAGTTCACTTAAGTGGTGCACCTTCTGAGGACCCATAGGATTATCTTGACCGCTGCCATGAAGTGCTGCGGAACATGGGGATAGTTGAGACCAATGGGGTCGATTTTGCTATGTTTCAGATGATGGGTTCCGCGAAGAGATGGTGGAAAGATTATGTATCTACCAGACCAGATGGGTCACCTGCTCTTACTTGGGACCAGTTCTCTCAGCTATTTCTTGAGAAGTTTCTTCCTATCACACTGAGAAAGGATTACCGCAAGCAGTTTGAGCGTCTCCGGTAGGGAAGTATGTCAGTCACTCAGTATGAGACCCATTTTGTGGATCTGGCCTGTCATGCTATTCTTCTGCTTCCTACCGAGAGAGAGAGAGGGTGAGGAGGTTTATTGAGGGGCTCGCTCAACCTATCAAACTGCAGATGACCATGGAGATCGGGGGGTTGGGGGGGAGATTTCTTTTCAAACGGCTGCTAATGTCGCAAGGCGAGTCAAGATGGTTCTTGCATATGGGGAGGTCATGACAAGTTGGTATCAGTGCACTAGGTTGCCTAGGTCACTTACCCCATTTCTATTCCGCCATATCATTTGGCCCCGCCATAGTTAAAAGAATTGAATAAGCAGTTACAAGATTTGCTTGATAAGGGCTTCATTAGACCTAGTGTCTCGCCCTGGGGTGCGTCTGTGTTGTTTGTGAAGAAGAAAGATGGATCGATGAGGATGTGCATCGGTTATAGGCAATTGAACAAAGTCACCATCAAGAACAAGTATCTATTGCCGAGGATTGATGAGTTATTTGATCAACTTTAGGGTGCCAGGTGTTTTCAAAGATTGATTTGAGGTCTGCCTACCATCAGTTGAGGATTAGGGCATCCGATTTCCCTAAGACAGCTTTTCGGACTCGATATAGACATTATGAGTTTCTAGTGATGTCATTAGGGCTGACAAATACACCAGAATCATTTATGGATTTGCTAAATTGGGTGTTCAATCACTATCTAGAATCCTTTGTGATTGTGTTTGATATCTTGATCTACTCCCGCAGCCGAGAGGAGCATGAGCAGCATCTTCGGATTGTACTTCAGACTCTGAGAGACACCCAGTTATAAGCTAAGTTTTCAAAATGCGAGTTTTGGCTGGACTCAATCACTTTCTTGGGGCACGACGTATCAGCAGAGGGCATTCAGGTGGATCCTAAGAAGATTAAGGCAGTTCAGAACTGGCCTAGGCCCACTTCAGCTACAGAGATCCGGATTTTCTTGGGTCTAGCGGGTTATTACCCTCGATTTGTGGAGGGGCTCTCATCTATAGCAGCCCCATTGACTGGGTTGACCTATAAAGGTGCCCCATTCAGATGGTCAGACGAGTATGAGGCGAGCTTTCAGAAGCTCAAGATTGCTTTGACTACCGCGCCCGTGTTGGTGTTGCCCACAGGTTCAGGATCGTATACGGTATATTGTGATGCATCTCGTATTGGACTTGGTGCGGTATTGATGCAGGATGGTAGGGTGATTACATATGCGTCGTGGAAGTTGAAGGTTCATGAGAAGAATTACCCTATTCATGACTTAGAGTTGGCAGCCATTTTTCATGCGCTGAAGATTTAGGGGCACTATCTTTATGGCGTATCGTGTAAGGTATTCACGGATCATCAGAGTTTGTAGTACTTGTTCAAACAAAAGGATCTCAATTTGAGGTAGAGGAGGTGGTTGGAGATATTGAAAGACTATGATATCACCATCTTGTATCATCCCGGGAAGGCCAATATGGTGGCCGATGCCTTGAGTAGAAAGGCAGTAAGTATGGGCAGCCTTGCGTACATTCCAGTATGTGAGAGATCGCTTGCATCAGATGTTCAGTCTTTGGCCAATCAGTTCATGAGGTTGAATGTTTCAGAGCCCAATCGTGTTCTGGCTTGCACAGTCGCTCGATCTTCCTTGTTTGAGCACATCAGGGAGCGGCAGTATGATGACCCTTATTTGCTTGTCCTTAGAAACACAGTGCATCACGGTGGTGCCAAGCAGGTTAGTGTTGGAGAGGATAGAGTTTTGAGTACGCAGGGTCGTATTTGTGTGCCTAATGTAGATGGACTTCGTGAGTTGATTCTTGAGGAGGCCCACAGTTCCCGGTATTCTATTCATCCGGGTGCCACCAAGATGTATCAGGATTTGCGGCAGCATTATTGGTGGAAGAGGATGAAGAAGGATAAAGTTGCATATGTAGCTTGGTGTCTAAATTATCAGCAAGTAAAGTATGAGCATCAGAGACCTGGTGGGTTGCTTTAGAAGTTAGAGATTCCTGAGTGGAAGTGGGAGCATATCACTATGGATTTTGTTGTTGGACTCCCACAGACTCGGAGAAAGTTCGATGCAGTTTGGGTTATTGTGGACAGGCTGATCAAGTCAGCACATTTCATTCCTGTGGCAGTTACCTATTCTTGGGAGCGGTTGGCTGAGATTTATATCCACGAGATCGTCCGTCTTCACGGCGTGCCAGTGTCTATCATTTCTGATCGAGGTACGCAGTTCACCTCGCACTTCTGGAGGGTAGTACAATGTGAGTTGGGCACTCAAGTTGAGTTGAGCACAACATTTCATCCTCAAACGGACGGACAGTCCGAGCGCACTATTCAGATATTGGAGGATATGCTCCGCGCTTGTGTTATAGACTTCGGAGGTTCTTGGGATCAGTTCTTGCCACTTGCGGAGTTTGCCTACAATAATAACTACCAGTCGAGCATTCAGATGGCTTCCTATGAGGCATTATACGGGAGGAGGTGCCGATTGCCAGTTGGATGGTTCGAGCCGGGGGAGGCTCGGTTGTTAGGTACAGATTTGGTACAGGGCGCCTTGGATAAGGTCAACATTATTCAGGATGACTTCGCATAACTCAGTTCAAGCAGAAGAGTTATGTCGATCGTAGATTTCGTGATGTTGCATTCATGGCCAGAGAGAGGGTATTTCTCCGGGTTTTACCCATGAAGGGTGTGATGAGGTTCGAAAAGAAGGGCAAGTTTAGCCCTATGTATATCGGACCTTTTGAGATTCTTCAGAGAGTGGGTGAGGTAGCTTCTAAGCTCGCATTGCCACCTAGTTTATCAGCAGTTCATCCGGTGTTCCATTTGTCCATGCTCTGGAAGTATCACGGCGATCCGTCCCATGTGTTAGATTTCAGCTCGGTCTAGTTGGACAAGGATTTGACTTATGAGGAGGAGCCGGTGGCTATTCTAGCCCGACAGGTTCGTCACTTGAGATCTAAGAGTTATCCTTCATTTCGAGTGTAGTGGAGAGGTCAGCCCGTTGAGCCAGCTACTTGGGAGTCCGAACCGGACATGCAAAGTAGATATCCAAACCTTTTTACCAGTTCAGGTACTTTTCTATGTTCGTTAGAGGACGAACGATTATTATAAAGGTGGAGAATGTGATGACCCGATAGGTCATCTAGAGTTTTAGAACCTAAGTCTGTGTTTCGGAACCTCAAATACCTCATTTTAGCCTCTCTCGATTTGCGTGCGCTGTCCGGGCGTTTTTCCCGAAAGCTTTTATGTTCAAATGTGATAAAATATGAAATTTTGCCTTAAAATCCATTTGAGTTGACTTCAATCAAAGTTTTGAGCAAATAGACACGGATTCGTATTTTAACGGTCCGGTGGGTCTGTATCGTGATTTGGGACTTGCGCGTATGCCGGAATCGAATTCGGAGGTCCCTAGCTCGAGTTATCATATTTTATTGAAAAATTTAAGTTTGAAGGTTAATGAATCTAAAAGTTTTACCAATGTTTGACTTTATCGATATCGGGTCCGTATTCTGGTTCCGAAACTCGGTATAGGTCCATTATTATATTTATGACTTATCTGTCAAATTTGGTAAGAAACAGAGTTGGTTTGACGTGATTCGGACGTCTGGTTGTTAAAATAGAAGTTCATGAATTTTCTTGAAAAATTTCATTTGATTTGGTGTCCAATTCGTAGTTATAGGTGTTATTTTGGCAATTTGGTCGCGCGACTAGTTCGTATGATATTTTTGGACTTGTGTGCGTGTTTGGTTGGGATCCCCGAGGGCTCGAGTGAGTTTCGGATATGCTACAGAGTGGTTTGAACTTAGAAAACACAGTTGGTATTCTTCAGTTTCCGGTGCAGGCCTCAGACCTCGCAATTGCGAGGTCTGGCTTCGCATTTGCGATATGGCAGAAAATCTATCAGGTTTGTATTTGCGAGCTATTTCATAGCAGTTGTGAAGAGTAGCTGGGGTACCTCAGGTTTGCATTTGCGAACAAGACTTCGCTTTTACGAAGTGGGACTGGGGGGGGGGGGGGGGGAGGGACTTGCTCGCATTTGCGATTATTTGGGTCGCAATTGAAATGCGATGATAGTGGAGATGCTGAGACTTTGCAATTGCGAAGGTTGTCTCACATTTGCGGAGTTCGCAATTGCGAACTACTGGTCGTAATTGCGAATATGTTGCAATTGCGACATCTGCAATTGATCAAATATGAGTTAGACGGGATTTTCGCTCATTCTTCAAATTTTCAAAACAAGAAAACCCTAGAGGCGATTTTCCCAGGAGGCCTTCTTCCCCAATCCATGGGTAAGTGATTCAAACCTATTTTCTTTCAATCGTTCATTACATTTCATAAGATTTCTACCTAAAATGTAGTGTTTTCATGGTAGAAATTGGGGGTTTGGGTAGAATTAGGAATTTTTGTAAAATTTTGATTTAGACCTCAAATTTAGGTTGGATTTCAAAATAAATTACATAACCGGGCTCGAGGGTGAATGGGTAATCGGGTTTTGATCCGAATTTCGGGTTTGGGGCAACGAGCCCAAGAGTTGACTTTTTTCAATAATGACCTAAATTGAATCTTTTGCAATCGTGGGTAGTTCCTAAGGCTTAATTTGAATCGTTTGGTTGGTAATTTGCTAGATTTTATTGGTTCGGAGGCTTGTTTGAAAGTCAAAGATGTGGTTGAGCTTTGAGTTGCTCTTTGGAGAGAGGTAAGTGTCTTGGTTAACCTTGACTTGAGGGATTATGATTTGTTTGCCTATGCGCTACATGTTTAGATGTTGGGTTCAACGTATATATGAGGTGACGAGTACTTATGCGTTGTTGGTGGGTTAAAGTATGCGGGTGAGACTTGTAATTTATTGCTTACTTTGATCATGTTATCTATGCTTAGACTAGTGACTAATTAAATTGACCGTTCTTTCCGCGTTTATGGGCTTTCTGTGATAATTGAGTATTGTTTCTAAAGTTGAGGTTGGTATTGTGGAACCCTTGTTCACGTAAGGCTTGTTATTGTTTATTCTATCTCCCTGTTCTTATATGTTCATTATTTTATGGTAAGGGAGAGTGTTAACGCACGAAGGGTGATGCCGTGTTGTATTTGAGTGTTACTGCACGAAGGGTGATGCAGTGCCATATTGTGAGAGTTAATGCATGAAGGGTGATGCCGTGGCATATTTTGAGAGTTAATGCACGAAGGGTGATGTCGTGCCGTATCTATTGATTTATGATGAAAGTGAGAGTAGAAGCACGAAGGGTGATGTCGTGCCGTATTATTATTTCATTGCGAGGTTGAGAGTAAAAGCACAAAAGGTGATGCCGTGCAGTTTTATTCATTGTGTTTATTCGTTTTACTGGATAAAGGTATATTGATTGTTCTGGTTATCATTTCCTGTTGTATTTATCGTATCTTGTCCCCATTTCGCATGTCCCTTCCCAATAGTACATGTGTAGCCTTTATTTGTATTTATCTTGTACGTATATTTTTATCTGCATAGGTTATTTTTGCGGGTGTCTTATCATAGCCTCGTCACTAATTCGTCGAGGTTAGGCTCGACACTTACGGAGTACATGGGGTCGGTTGTACTCATACTACACTCTGCACTTCTTGTGCAGATTTTGATATTTGTCCCAGTTGCCCGTGAGGTGCATTATCTCGAATCAACTGACTTGGAGGCTCGAGGTAGATCTGCTGGCGTTTGCAGACCTTGAAGTCCCCTTCCATTTTCCCTTATTTACTACTCTTTTCATTTGAGACAGTTGTACTTATTTCAGACTCTGTTTGTAGAAATTCTAGAAGCTCGCGAATTGTGACTCCAGAACCGGGTTGTACTAAATATTAATGGTTGTTATGTTATTCCGCACTCAGTTTTAGTTTTATTTGAGTTTAATTGACTTTTACTTATTGAAATTGATTAAAATTGGCTTAAAGATACTCTAACGTTGGCTTGCCTAGCAAGTGAAATGTTATGCGCCATCACAGTTCCGAAGGTGGGAATTCCGGGTCGTGACGATTTTACTATAAAGTTTTAACTTAGCAATTTTCTTTCATGTTGCACAATTGGTGTTCAAATTGAAAATGTTAATCAATACATTTTGAAGGTGTTTGACTCTCCACCATTGACAGACATTAAAAAGGTTTGAATTTGATTTTGGATTTTCAAAAACCATTATTTGTTTGGATTGGGTGTTGTTGCAAACAATTGGGAATATTGTTCGGAGTTTATATCTCAATTTTGAGGGTGTTTGGTGAAGATTAGACTTGATTTTGGCTGAATTTTAGATTGAAACTCGAAGAAGAAGAAGAAGAATAATACATGACATATAATATACTTACGTAATTGTAGCAAAGTTGTAGTATAATTGTATGTACATTATATTCTGTTGTAGTTATATAAATATATATAATTTGAATGAACGTTAAAAATAGTTGTATAATGTATGAATCATTGTATAAAATTTGTATTTAAGTTATTAATACTATCTTTTTACATAAAGTTGTTGATATGTATCAAAATTGTATTAAGAGAGTAAGTTTTGATTGGAATTTTAGAGAGGAAGAAGCACACACCACACACAAAATATATACAAATCAGATACAAAATATATATAAATCAAATACAAAATATACAAAAGACATATTGTATAAAAATTGTATTTAAGTTGTATGATATTGTAGTTGTATTTAACTTGGTAGAGATAATGTATGAAAGTTGTAGATTAGTTCTAAGTAAGTGTATTTAGTATGTACGAAAGTTGTATATTATATAATTAGTTGTATAAAATTTATTTTTAGTTATATAATGTTGTAGATGTATCAAATTTGTATTAAATTTTTACGAAATTTATTTTTTAATTTGTATGTTGTTGTACCATACAAATTGATCATCTCTTTGTTCTACTTACGCTTCAACTCCAACTAATCTCGAGATCATTAATATATATGTTATGTTTGTGGTGTGTACTTCTTCCTCTCTAAAATTCCAATCAAAACAGAACATGGTGAAGCCGGAATTAACTTTTCAAAAGTTTGGAAAATTTATAGAAGCTTTGAAAAAGGACATGGAGGATAACACAAATCTGTTCCGAATTTCTGGGATGAACTAGGTAAAAAGGAAAAAGATAAGTTAGTTAAGAAAAACAAGATTTCTGCAATGAAAGAAACAATTTATATTTCTTAAGGAAAACCATACTGGCAACTAAATGCAAAATAATTCTGCAGTTAAAAGGAATAGTGATATGGCAACTATGGAAACAGAGAACAGGGAACATGAAGAAGATTAGTTGGAGTTGAACAGGGAACATGCAATTAAAAGGAATGCAAAATTTTGGGTGGAGAGAGGCAACATAGGGAAATTGAGGGGAGGAGAAAAAAAAGGAGGAAAATGGTGTAACTAAATCCCCTAATTTAAGGCACTAATAATGGATTGGGAGATTGGGAGCCTTTTAAGGTGGAATGAAAAATCGCCCAAGAGGTGTGGAGAAGATGAAATTTATGAAAAATGGCGATATTCCCGTAATGTATTCTGTTTTTGAACTCAAAAATAACTGGGCGAATTTGGTCTACGCGTTCGCGATAAGCTCATCACGTTCGCGATGAGTTAGGCCTGACAGACCTTCGCGTTCGCGATAAAGGGCTCGCGTTCGTGGAGCTTTGACCCCTCGAGCCTTCGCGTTTGCGGGCCAGTGGCTGCGTTCGCGTAGTGTAAAAATATGAACCCCTCCCCCAGGCCTTTAACCTTACGCGTTCGCGGGTGCTTGGTCGCGTTCGCGAAGGGTATCCCCCCTTTTAGCCTCGCGTTCGCGTCACCAGCGTCGCGTTCGCGAAGAATAAATTTGGCACCTGGGAGATTTGACTTACGCGTTCGCGAGTGGGCCCACGCGAACGCGATGAATAAAATCCCTGGGCACTGAACAGCAAAAACCTGCAACTTTTGATGAGTTCAAAACCTTCTGAAACACATCCGAAACTCACCCGAGCCTTCGGGGCTCCAGACCAAACATACGTACTAACTCAAAAATATCATATGAACTTATCCGTGCGATCAAATCTCCAAAATAACCTCTTAAATAACGAATTAAAACTCAAAATCAATAAAATTTCTCAAAACTTCTTTAAACATCAATTTTTGCATTTAAGGTCCGAATCACGTCAAATGGATCTCGTTTCTTACCAAACTTTACCAACACATATAAATCGTATTAAACCTGTACCAGGCTCCGGAACCATAATACGGGCCTGATACCACAGGTTTCACATAACATTTCACTTTCAAAAACTTTTATATTTTTCAGGAATCAATTTCTTTCAAAAATTCATTTCTCGGGCTTGGGACCTCGGAATTCGATTCCGGGCATACGCCCAAGTCCCATATTTTCCTACGGACCCTCCGGGACCGTCAAATCACAGGTCCGGGTCCGTTTACTCAAAACGTTGACCGAAGTCAAATTAATTCATTTTATAGTCAAAATATATCATTTTTCACAGATTTTCACATATAGGCTTTCCGGCTACGCGCTCGGACTGCGCACGCAAATCGAGATGATGCTAAAAGAGGTTTTTAAGGCCTCGAAACGCAGAATTTAATTTAAAAACAAGTGATGACCTTAGCTTGCAATGTAAGCATGTAATTTTCTTTTACTTATATTGCATCTGTTAATATTTTGGTACAATAGTACAGTCGCAGTTAGTTGTTGCAATATTCTAGAGCAATCATATATTATGTTGGTATATATGTATGCCATATTAGTATCATATGGTACTACAAGTCTTTTTTGCTACTTATACTTTTATTGTATTTTCTAATATTTTATTATTATTTATATTCTAACTAGAATATATAGAGTTTTGGTGGTCGTAAATTATGTTTTCTTGCTCCATAACTGGTTGTGTTACTGCTAATGGTAGAGTGTATACTGATATTCGTAGGGAAGGAGATCAAGGTTTACATGGCAATCACATGTTGATTCTTAGAATTTGATTGTGTAATTTATGGTGCTCAGCAGCAGTCAGTGTGATATTCAATGAATTAGATGAAGTGACAACTGATATTATTTCAATTTAATAATTGAATTAAATAAAAAAAAGACAAAAGGTATATTATACTAGTTATAAAAAAAAGGTGAATAATATTTACTATATCAGTTATTTTTTCTTATTGTATAAAACAAGAATAATAAAAAATAGTAAAAACAGTAAATGAATTAGATTATGAAGAGAAAAAGAACATAAAAAAAAGTTAAATGAAATTAGAAAAGAACAAGAAATAAAGAAAATAAAAGAGAAAAGGATTTAAATGAAATTAGAAAAGGAACAAGAAATAAAGAAGGAGTCAAAATTGAATGTGAAATAAGTTATGGTAAAAATAACAATAATGTGATTTGCGAAAAATAAATGAATAGAAAAAGAGAAAAAAGAAAAAAATAAGAAGAAACGAAAAAAAAAGTAAAGGAAAAAAAAAAGAACAAAAGGAAAACAGAAAAGAAGCATAGGAATAAAAATGAATTGGAGAAAAAAGAGAAATTCCCCATAAAAACTACTATGGATAAGAAATGTAATTAGTTTGATGGGTAGAAAAACAAATGGGTAGAAAAGATAAATAATTTTATTTTTGTGGGTAACTGTGTCATTCACCCCTTTTTATAGGAACCAGCCCGGTATTGGGCCCACGAACTCATGATCCCGGGCTAAACGGTCCCGGCCCGCGGGCCCCACAGATATTTTTTTTAACAGTTAAATAGAAATTAGAGACAACAAGATGTTAAAAAAATATCTATGGCAGTGCCTTGTAAATTTTATTATAGAATTGTGACCTAAATTTTTTAATTCAAATTTAAAGTCTAAAGACAAAAATATTATAAAGAGATATTCAAAGCAATGCCTTGTAATTTTATTATAGCATTAAAAAAAATATAACAATATCTTTTTTAGTCTTCCTCCCCTCTTGGAATGAGCACAACAAGGTGCTAATACCACCTTATTGACGAACTGACGCACAACTTGTTTACCGAATTGACGAACAACTAGTTGAAAATTGATTATCATTGAAGACTTGAAGACTTCAATTCACCAACTTTACAATTTTTTCACAAATTGTAATAATAAAGTAAGCAATAGTAGCAATTATAGAAGAAAATTAGAGAGAGATTGTGATAGTTGATGATTTTTTAAGAAAAATGAAAGAATGAGGGAGTATTTATAGTTGAAAATAGGGAAAAAGTGCAATCATAAAAAGTTTAGGGTTAAAACAAAGTTGGGGGGGTTAAATGGCTATTTTGTAAATAGCCAACGGCTATTTTGTGACACCCAACCGCCAAATTTTTAATTCCCCAACGGACAGTTTTTTTTTTTAAAAAATTTGACCGTAGGGACCGTTTGGCACGTCAGGGACCGGTCCGGTCCCAATCTGTAGAACCGGCCTAGAAGCCCGGACCAGGTCCATGAATACCGGTCCTGGCCCGTTTGGCTCCGGGCCGGTCTCGGCCCCGGACCGGCCCACTTGCCACCCTTAATGCAAAATGTAATATGTGCAGGCTCTCAAATGGGGTCTTTGCATCTATACCCGCTTTTTGTGTCACGTTTTAACTTGTACACGCTTTGCAAAAAAAAATTGTAACCGTACCCACTTTTTCTGTAACTTCAGCATATCGTCCTGAAGTAGCAAAGGCAATCACGCAAACTTCAGTATTCTAGTAGACGGGCCTGAAGAAGCAAAAATTGCTGAACCAAGTGTGCTAAAGTTTTGTTTGTAATTGCTGAACTTAAGCATTCTAGTGCTGAAGTTTTGTTCTCTATTTACTGAATTTTTTATTTGTAATTGCTGAACTTAAGCATTCTAGTACCTGAAGTTTTGTGATCCTGAAGTTTTTTAGTTCATTTGTAAAAACTTCAGCACTAAATAAGCTGAAGTTTTTTGTCCTGGATTCATTAGTTTTGTCATAAAGCTTTTTCAAAAACTTCGGCAGAAGATGGTGAAGTTATTTAGTTCATTTATAAAAACTTCATCACTAAAAGTTATTTAGTTCATTTGTAAAAACTTCAGCACTAAATAAGCTGAAGTTTTTTTGTCCTGGATTCATTAGTTTTGTCATAAAGCTTTTTCAAAAACTTCAGCAGAAGATGCCGAAGTTATTTAGTTCAT
Organism: Nicotiana attenuata; assembly: GCF_001879085.1. Taxonomy (NCBI): domain Eukaryota; kingdom Viridiplantae; phylum Streptophyta; class Magnoliopsida; order Solanales; family Solanaceae; genus Nicotiana; species Nicotiana attenuata. The sequence continues at coordinate 62,687 of NW_017674727.1, read as the reverse complement.
TTGTAAAAACTTCAGCACTATATAAGCTGAAGTTTTTGAAAAAACTTTCTAACATACTAGATAAATAATCACCTTATTCTTTCATAGTGTATTACTACTATAGAATAATCAGATTGCCAACATTATCTAAATCATAAATTTTGTAAACAATAAACGTAAAAAGAACAGAATTATCATGAAAAGAATCACTAAGTGTGACCTTAAACTTCCCGTACGTGTAAATATTCACAAATTATTGTCTACTAACTTACGTAATTATTTATAATTTATTTTTAAATAATCTGATAAACATACTTATGGCAATCATCCCATGAACTGAAGTTTCATAGCAGCACCAACAGCAGCAGAAGAAAGAAGAAGAAGAAGAAGAAGAAGAAGAAGAAGAAGAAGAAGAAGAAGAAGAAGAAGAGGAGGAGGAGGAGGAGTTTAAAAAGTGAGTACAAGTTAAAACTTTAAAAAAAAAAATGAGTATAGGTTAAATGGGAGCGACCAAATATAGCGCCCTGTGCAATTTTTACCTCTCAAACATGCAATTAATATTAGTATCATATAAAAGCAGTCTCGAAGGTAATCAAACTTTTGGTAGAATCCGCCTGAGCTACTGTTTGGCGTTGTGCTTTAGCAGTTACATCATAATTTCCATTAATATGTTACAGAATTTAAATTTTATATTTGCATAAAGTTGGCCTAAGGTGCATTTAATTGGATAAACATAATCGACTCCACTCGTTTAATTAAATTGTGGTGTAGTTGTTATTGTTGTTGAGATTCTACGTAGCAGTTGTAGGTAAGATTTACGTGATAGCGATATAGTTCTTAGACTATGTTATTACATGTTAATTGAAGTACATTGAATCTACCACTATGTGGTTGATTTTGAATCAGTTACAACAACAACAACCCAGTATAATCCCACAAATGACATCTAAGGAGGGTATGATGTACGTAGCTTTACCCTGCCCTGGAAAGGTAGACAGATTGTTTCTGGTTGATTTTGAATCAAAAGTGCTAATTACTCCGATTCCATTCATTGTCCTCGTACTGCATGCATGCCGAGTGGAATTAATATATTATTTTTTAACTTGAAATGATCTTTATGCTAAGTTCATACGTGGTAGCGTGTGTTCAATAGCACAACTTGAATGACATTGAAGTGACTAATAGGAACAAGCCTTTGTTCAAATATCAAAATGAAAATTGATAATAACTTTAAGAGGCCGCTTAAATAGACGGAAGCGGATGCGTGCCGCGGAGTTTATATTTTATTCAAGCCGCACCTAACTAAAGTAATATCCCATGCTGCAAGCCGCAGCCTATGACAAGAAAGTTTGACTTTAGTAATTCACTTTAAATATTTGGATAGGCAGATAGCTCTACAGTTGCAAATAGGTAGCATAAATTTAATTTCTTTTTGAATATTGGTATCTAACTAGTCACATACCACATAATATTGGTACTCTCTATTGTTTTTAGAAAATTTCAGCATATATAGTAGGTACTGGACTCCATCTACATAAGTAAAATCATTCAAGAAATCCAGGTGATTTTGTACATGTGCAAATGCTTTACTTAATTAGTTATCCAGTATAATTTCCCTGCAACACATAGTTTTCCAGTACTTCTAAGGCCTGATAATATCTTATGTACAAGGATTTATAATATGAATTTAACCCCCATAAATTTTCTTACCTCTAGCTCACTTCTGTGAACATTCTTCATCAATGGAATCGTGCTGCATTAATCAGTTTCTAGAAGGCAAGACCATTTTCATCACTGGTGCAACTGGCTACCTAGCAAAGAGTACTCTCTCTCTCTCTCTCTCTCTCTCTCTCTCTCTCCTATATATAGGTTGCACTAACAGTGCTTCTTGAGGAGATGATAACATAGATGAAATTTCTAGTGCTTTATTTGTTACATATTAATGTAGTTCTCATCGAGAAGATACTCCGAGTCCAGCCAAATGTGAAGAAGCTCTACTTGCTAATTAGAGCTCCAGATTCAAATTCAGCTAAAGAGCGTTTTAACAACGAAGTACGTACTACTGCAACATAACGAATAGTAGTAGCAGTAGAAATAATAGCCATCATATTAGACTATACAGCTCCAATCCACATGAGAATCCAAGATTTTCAGAGTTAAAGAATATATTTTAATTGCAGGTCATAAAGACGGACCTGTTCAGAGTTCTAAGGGAGAAGTTGGGTGCCAACCTACATTCCCTTATACAAGACAAGGTTTTCCCAGTTCCTGGTGATATAGCTTGTGATAATTTGGGGATAAATTCTGATATGCAAGATGAGATGTGCAGAGAAATAGACATAATTGTAAACTCAGCTGCTACGACTAGATTTGATGAAAGGTAGTTCTATAGAATAACAATATTATTTCGTAAAAAAAGAATAGAATAACTTATTCCATTCTTGTGCAGATATGATACTGCAATAAGGATCAATGCATTTGGTACCTTGAATGTTCTCAAATTTTCCAGGCAGTGTTCAAAACTAAAGATGCTTCTCCACGTAAGCACAGGTCAGCTCCATATTCTTCCTTGTGCTTAATTAACCAACTTTCATTATCATGACTTAAGGCCCGCGTATTGAGTTAACATAAAGACTGATTCTTTTCAGCCTATGTTTGTGGAGAAAAGGAAGGATTGATACTAGAGAAACCATTGCACTATGGTGAGACGCTTAATGGAGGCTCTCAATTGGACATAGAAGTGGAGCAAAAGTTGGTAGAGGAGACACTAAAAGACCTTAAAGCTAGGAATGCCGCTGAAAAAGAAGTAACTTTAGCTATGAGAGTTCTAGGTATTGAGAGGTAAATATTTCATAAAATCAGTCTCATTAATAAGATGGGTATTTGTACCCTATTCTTTTGGAGATTTATAGGGTTCTTTACCACCTTTCACGGCTATTATGATTCTTCAGGGCAAAGATACATGGATGGCCAAACACATACTCGTTCACAAAAGCAATGGGAGAGATGCTTTTGGGACACCTGAAGGAGGATCTCCATCTCATAATCCTTCGGCCAACAATCATATCAAGCACATACAAGGAGCCATTCCCAGGATGGAATGAAGGACTGAGGTAATGACTATATAGCATTCATGCATGCACACATGAAAAAGAAGAATAAGTCTTAGCGAAACCAATCTGATTCTTCCTTCCACAGAACCATGGACACCTTCATTGTTGGCTATGGTAAAGGGAAACAGAATGTTGCGATGGGTGATAGAGAATCAATACTGGATGTGGTATGTGACTCAATACCTTATCTCATAATGGAATGCGCAAGTTTCTCTTGTTTGCATCAGCTGGTCTTAATTTGTTCATCTACACTTCGAGTTCCTACGTATTCACACTTCCTTAATGCCATCTTGCAATTTTGCCCAGATTCCAGCCGATATGGTTGTGAACTCAGTCATCGCGGCTATGGTAGCCCATAGAAATCGATCTTCCCATACGGCTATTTACCATATTAGCTCCTCTAGGACGAATCCACTAAAAAATACTGATATTATGCAATTTTCCGCTGAATACTTCAAGAAGAATCCATGGATTAACGAAAGAGGAACGCCAGTCAAAGTCAAGAAATTTCATTTACTGGATGGCATGGCTAGCCTTCACAAATACATAGCTATCCACTACATGCCATTATTAAAGGTTAGTTTTCATAGTAATGTCTTCTTAGATAACTGTAAAATTTAAGCCTTTTTGGCTTCACTTGACCAAGAAGTAGACAGTACTAACTTGGATTATTTGTGCTTATAGATGCATTTATTGGAAAAATATGGGACAACACATATAAATTTCAACATTTCTAACATAGAACACTAATCAGTTAGACTAAAACTCTCTTTCGTTGAAAATCAGTTGGTATAAACTAGAAAACTCGTGATAAATACAGCTAAAAGAGGAAAAGACCATGGTATGCAAGAGAGATGTATCAAAAAAAACAGACAGTGTTTATGAATGTTGACATGCACTTGAGCATTGATCGGTTACCACTGGTTAAGTTTATATTTTAACATGTTTCAGATATTAAAGTGGGCAAACTTGATACTTTGCCAACGTTTACAAACCTTGCATTCAAACTTAGAAAGAAGGATCAATCGCGTCATTCGACTTGCTGAACTCTACAAACCCTATACATTATTCAAAGGAATGTGAGTTCATTAGTATTATGTTATATTAACACATTTAAGTAGTCAACTACAGCTCGTTTCAGTATTTATTAATTAATCAAATTTAAAGCTGTGCCTAATTGCTATTCTAATACCATTACTGCTGATTTTTACCAGTTTCAATGATACCAATGCTGAAATGCTGCGAATGGCAACAACAGAAAGTAATGCAGATGATACATTTAATTTTGATCCAAGAACCATTCAGTGGGAAAAATACTTCAAGGAAATTCATATTCCCGGATTAGTGAAATACGTTTTCTAAAAAGGCAGAATTATGCGATAAAAAAGGCTGATATGCCACTCTGCTTAAAGCTGTGTTGCTGCTTAAATTCCATTATGAAGTTGTTCGAATGACAATGTCAGTTCAAGAAAATATTGGCGGTATTATATGTAATTGAAAGACCACTTTCTCTGTTTCACATATGATTAATAGTAGTAATAACTATTTACCAGCAAATTGAACTCAAAGATTGGGTTCTTTTTCTTGTACATATATATGTAACGGCTTTCATCAGAAGAATAAGTAGCTTTTATATAACATACACGATTTTATATTCTGTCTATTCATTTCTCCATTTTTTATTTTTTTGGTTTCTGATAGATAATTTATGCTAATACATCAACAACTTGATCGATCCTTTATTTGATCATTCTTTCTTCTTCTTTTTTTCAGCTATAGCAAGCGAAAAATTGCTTCAACTAATTAGAAAACAAATTAAAGAAAAATGTCCAAGGATCAGATACTTATTTATGCAATTTTTCATCCACCAAAATTCAAGAGTTAAACAAGTAGAACAAGGACTGATACATTAATAATTTAGCAAGTAGAGTTCAATATGAAGAAATAGACAATTAATTACCAATCTCTCAAGAAGGATGAACCTTGTTAGAGCTGTGAGAAGAAATGGCTTTAATAGCAGATTTCATAGAGGCACCAGCAGAATTAACAGCACTTTCAATATACTTTTTAGCAGCAACTGTAGCCACTTTTTCCATAGCGTTTCCTATTTTTCTAGCTCTTTCAGCAACACCCACTAAGCTATCATACTCAGCTTTAGCCATTTGGTTCATTTCCTCCTCGAAACGGCGGAACTCTTCCATGGCGTCTTCCATGGCAGTGTTGAGATGATCCTCTGCTTCTTTCATGTAATTCTCAGCTTCTTCAACTTGTTTTTCTTGATCTAATTCCATAGCTGCCCAAGCCTTATAAGCTTCCACTTCGAAGAGTTTCATGAGATCGTCTTCTATGGTGTAAGGGTCGAAGTTCTTGTCACAAAGAGCTTGATCTGAAAGAATATTGAATTGAGCAAAAAGAGCCTCCATTTTTTTTTTTTTTGTGTTACTGTTGTGAAATTGGGAATGGAGAAAAATGGGGTTTCAGAATTTCAGTGGTGAAGGTAATTTATTAATTTGGATTTGATGATTGGAACAACAGTGTTTAGATAGACGAAAGCCACTTTGGTAAAGGAATGGTAGATGAGGGCCCCCAACATTCTCCTTCAAAGCACACCAACGGTTCAGTTGAATTTATGCACTATCTTGCTCCTCTCTTTTTTTTTTATTTTTTTTTATTTATAGAAGTACTACTACCTTTTTCCTAGTACTTTTTCTTTATTTCCTTTTTTGTTTTGTTCAGTATGTTGAATTTTGAAATCGCAACACTATAATATAGATTGTTACTTGTATAATAACAAAATAACTATAACTCAATTTGTTATTAATGGAAGAGGAAATTCCAGAAAACAATTATAAAAAACAATTAAGCATCAAGTTTTGAGTACAATTTATAAGGAAAGAAGTCACATTGAATAATAGTTTATTGTTCACTTTTTTTGTGTTCACTAATGAAATGAAGCAACTTGACAAATAGATGAAGTATTTATCTTTCTTAATTCATCTATCGAAGTTAGTTGAATCTTTTTACTGATGTGCTACTGTATATGTAGCTTCATCGCTTCGTGGTATGAATGACAGAGTATCGATGAAGAGCAGTATAGAAAAATCAAATGGTCCGAACAGCAGAGAAAGATCAGATGGTCCTTTTAAAATCCCTCGCCAATGTCGTTCTATAAGACCGTAATTGTATCTATATTGATTCTAACACTGAATTATAAGGTGCAGGCCTTCCACATTGATGGAAAAATTGTTGTTTCTATTGCAAAAAAATATGAATTCTACCACATGATATATAGTTTGCAAGAAGATATTCTCGGTAATGACTCCGTGAATCCATTTTTTTGAGTTGGAGATCAGCATGCATTTGCCATCACGAAACTATTCTAACTTATATGTTATAATCTTAGGAGTTTCCATAATTGGCAAGAGGTTCAAATCATACCATATTGGTATTGTGTGATCTGGACTCTGAAGTCTGAACAATACCTGCTCATATTTTTTTATATTCCATTTTGTAGGTGATACCTTGCAAGTTTACACACCAGCGAATTGTACATTTGGATAGCTTCACCCAACACGATCTTCCGGGGTGAACAAGAATTGGGGATCGGATGCGGCGAA
>NW_017674727.1:50751-55217 GCF_001879085.1 Nicotiana attenuata | reverse complement strand
GGTATGAATTATCGTATATTAATTTTATAGGCTATACTTTATCTATGAATACCTTCTTGAAAATGAACACCACTAAAAATTTATGTCTTCCACTTCCAATTAAACATCTCATCATAAACTGATAATAAGAAAAGATGATGAATATAACATATTAGAGTATTTTTTATACTTAGCAGAGGGGTGTCTGATAATTATGTGTCACTTAAAAGTTAAAAAACTAAATATATTAACAGCCGATTAAAACTTTATAATATTTCAGTGAGAATAATTTGAGTTAACATAAAAATTAACTATTGCAAATCATTGGCTCAAATAAATTTTAAATTGCTATATAAAAGCTCAAACTTATCCAAACATTTGGCAGACTATGACAATTAGTAATTTTTTATTTGGCAGTGAATGCTATTTTTACGACTTGACAATAATTCAAAATGGTTCAGCTAAATTTGACAAAGAATATACCTTAAATATGAGAATGATACCGGTGTTAACTTTATTCCAAAGAAGAGGCAGATTAATCGGTTTTGGGTCATGACTCAATTTGCTTCCCATTGTGGTAGAAAGAGATTTCATGTGTAACTAAGAAATCTTGCTTAATGATTAAATTATAAACTACCAAATTCCTTTGTCAAATATCTCATAACTCTATGATTCAAAAAAATCTGAAGGAAAAGCATGTCACAAAATTATCATGTCTTTATTATTCTGTCAAACTATATGAGGCACACCAAAATTCAATATTTTACATTTGGCATGTCATGCCATGCCGGTCATTATCTAAAATAGTTGGGGCTTTTTCCTAGTTTATTAGATTATGAATGGCAGCCGAACACAGATGAAAAATATATGTCGTTAAACATGATAAGTACAGAACATAATATACTACCTCCATAATCAACCTCAGAACTTAATTTCCTTTCATATGTGCTTAGTTGAAAATTAGTGCTGGCCTCCGTTTCGTTACACTTTATAGCTGTCCGATCATACACCGTGGGCCAAAAATCAAGTTCTGTCAATGTTGAAAGTGTAAACGACATACACAGAAGGGAAGGATAGAGATCATCTTACATATTGTTGTCAATCAGTCCAAGATAGCTATACATGCATGCATATATTCAATTACATAATATTTCTTCTCCTACTACTTTTTTTATAAATCTATATAATTATATTATACCAAGAAAACTCTTTAACAATTATGTCGCTGATATTATGACATTCCTAAGATCTGGAGATATTGGTTATTGACTTCTTTTCGAGAAACTACACCATGCGGGCTTCCCATCGTCCACATTTGTTTACCCTGACTCCCCTGTATTTCGTACTTCTTTTTCAAAACCCACTGCTTGACGCCGAAGTATGTCCACAAACTCTCCTTTTATGAAATTAGACATCTACTTATCAAGTCACAAGACAATAACTGTAAGCCAAAATTAATTTTCTCATTTAGAAAAAAATTGAAATGTAGATGGTTTAATAATTAGCTATCTGCACGGGCTTTAGAACTACATGGTAATCATTGACATTGAAATTGATATCATCCAATCCTCTACATTTAATCACAACATAATCATATGCCATGAAATTAATAGGAAAATCTAACACCATAACAATTCAAATTTTCTATTTAAATAGTGCCATTATATCTTTACTGATAAAACTCATTATAACTACTATGTCATACCTAGCAACAACCAATGAAAAGTGAAATGATAGTTGCTAACCCATCTTCCTATAGTTGTACAATTCAAATGAAGTGAGTGCCTGCAAATATAAATAGATAATTTAGCAAATAAAAGTATTAAATTGTGATTGGAAATTTACTTAAGCTGCATTAGAGATATCAAAGTAGATCAAATGTAAAAAAGGTTTACCTTAATCAACTTTATGTTTGTCTTTAAGATGCGCATCTATATTCTGAGTATGTACATGACACTTGTTATTGCTGCTCATTTGATACTTATTCATTACAAACTATTATCCTATATGAAAAACTTCTTTATACACTACATTTGTAGCTTCGTTTGTTACTTTCTCATAAAATATAATACGAACATGAAGAAAAAAAAGATCTTTTGGAGTCCATTAACAATTTAAGTATAACTTCATTATTGAAATTCCATTTGGAGGACATATAAAACAAACCAAAATTCACAATTGTAAAGTCGGCGATGACTGCTCTTTTGTTAAGTTTTTATCTATCTTCATGAAGAGTCAAAAAGAATTCATGTATCACAGTCCTACATATTGCAAAAAATGGCATCGTCACTCCCTTTCTAGTTGCACACAATATTAACGCGAAGTGTAATCCTGATATACTTGAGTAATCAAACATAAGCCACCTTTATTCGATGAAATCAGCCACATCAGAGGCAGTACTCCAGATCGTTAAAATACGCAATTTCATCAAGAAGATGATAAATAAAAATTTAGTCGAGAAATAGACATATCCCAATATATTATCTCATTTTTTTCTTAACTCTTAATCAGGTAAAACGGTTGTTTCATTGATAGAAGATCGAGAGGATGCATTAGCTTACAAAACAGAAAGAAAGAAGGAAAAGGTAATAGCAAGCAAAACTAACAATCCATTTAAACAATTAAGGATCTAACAAAATCAAGAAATTTAGCTTTATTCTAACACTTAAGTTTTGATATAAGGTATTGTAATTGGGATTGTATTGAAAAATAAATAGATCCCAAGTATCTTATCTTATTTCTTCTTAATAAAGGATCCAAAGGATGGAATAACTTACAAAAAAAAAGAAGAAGAGATAATGCTACAGCAAGCAAAACTAACCGTTTACCTAAATGCTTAAGGATCTAACAAAGTCAAGTCATTCAACTTTAATCTAAAACTTAAGCTTTGATTTCTGACACTATAATTGGGATTGGTTTAGTTCTCAAAAGATAGAAAACAGATCATGAAAAGTAAAATACAACTGGAAAAATGAGAAGATTTAATTACCGAATAATTCACTGTTGTCAAATTGTTGTGGATTTGACAGCTGCTCAACATTGATCTTCTGCATGAATATCAACTTAAGCTTGTGGTCTTTAGTCTTAAGCTTCATATTATTTGGATAAACCACGAAATTCTTCATAACATACAAATCTATTTCCTTAATTTGTTGGTTGAACCTTTGGATAAGAGATATGCCAACACTTGCGTAAATGCGGTCTTCATGCAAAAATACTCAATTAGTTAAATGACTATTTAACTTATGCATATGCAAACAATGAAAAGCAGAAGTATAAAATTTAAAAGCATAATATTTTTATTAATAACCTCACAATACGAACCATCAATTTCTAGTTCATTGACTTGCTGTTAATTCGCTAATGAAATTACTTTCAGCCGCCATTAACTGCTCTATTAATTGAGTAGAAGTGTGAATCAAAATAAAGACACTTATGCAGAGTAAGGTGATTTACATTACTACAATATGAACCAAAATATAAAATATATCTTAAACAAAGTATCGGGAATAAAAAAGAGTCAGCAGTGTTAGCACACTCATATGCATTGTCTATAGTTTCTGTAGATAATCATTTTAGAACTTTTATCATATAATCATTCCAACTGAAGAAAAATCATAATTGATTATATTTCCTATATGTTGGTATATTTTCAAGAGTTTACAGAGTTTCAACCAAGACCTTAAAATATGTTTTGACAAAGTACAACAAAGCCTCTTGTAACTCAAATTAACGCAAAATACAATTTAGAACATAAAAGAAAGAAGCGAAAAGAATGAAAAGTGGAAAATTGTGAAGCAGATTGGGGTAGTTAGCCAAAGAATTACTTGTTTCCCCACTATTGTGACATCCCACAATAGATAGACCCAAATCTGCTACTAATTAGGAATTGTAATTAAATGAAAAATTATAGAAGCTATTGAGTTATGGCTGCATGGACGACAAAGCAAACATACCTTCATAAACGCATATCAAACAAAGCAGTATCAATTAGTAGGAGAGCAATTGTCACGATTCGGATTTTCCACCCTCGGGGATCGTGATGGCGCCTACTCGTAGAAGCTAGGCAAGCCACACTCTTAGAATCCATAAGTACTTTTATTTTAGATCTATTTTTACCAATTAAATTAGCAGGAAATAAATAATTAAATAACATCGGAATTCGTAATTTAGCGGAAGACTTAAACGAAATAAACCAAGATAATAAGGAAGATCCACATATGCCTCTACCCAGAACTGGTGTCACAACATTCACGGACTACTAAGATTTACTACATACAACCGTTTGAAAAAGAGTAACATTTTCTATCTCGAATACAAGAGATAACAGAACATAAATAAAGATAGAGGAGACACCGGGCCGGCGGACGCCTGCAAGGCTACCTCGGTGTCTCGGAGGGCTGAAGGCTGGCTCCCGAGCTACTACTGTTGTCTGGTACCTGGATCTGTGCAAAAGAGCACAGAGTGTAGTATCAGCACAACCGACC
>NW_017674727.1:46938-50201 GCF_001879085.1 Nicotiana attenuata | reverse complement strand
AAATTTAGTATTTAATATGTCGAATGTCAAGTAGCAATTAAGTCACATAAACATGTAGCAATTATGGCATAAATTCAAGGCATAATGTTGCACAAGGATACCTTAATTCAATAATAACAAGTAACACAATAAAGGGAAATGTCAACATGAAGAATCACAGTAATAGTAGAATAAGACAATTAATGCACTTGAACTGTTAGCAATAAGAAATCATAACAAACGGCAATAAGTGCACGGCATCACCCTTCGTGCTTTTACTCTCATCCTTACCAAGCAATGATATAATAAAACGTGCACGGCATCACCCTTCGTGGTTTTACACTCTTCCTCACCCAAACAACAATCACAAATAAGGGGCAAGGGAATAAACAAAATAATAATGGAAATTCCAGCAAGGGAACACAATTAAACAATTAAATCCCGACAAGGGTACAATATTAATAATCTTAACGTCCCGGCAAGGGAGAATAATCAATAAACAACAATATCCCGGCAAGGGAACAATTCAAATAATCTTTCTCTTCCTTTCACTTTTATTTCATATCTCACTTTACGACTTGTGTCGATGCTCCAAAGGTTTCAACCATTTCATATACGCTCACAATTGTAATATGACTTGAGCCAATGCTCCTCGTTGTTCATAGGTTACAATTCCTCTAACAAGCTTTTCACAACAAATAGGAATCATCACCTAGGCAAGAGAAATACAACGAAATCAAGATATTCACAATTTAAAGACTCACGGTCATGCTAGACACCAACATATAGATACTCGTCACCAAGCCTATACGTCGTACTCAACAAGGAGCAATTAGCAAATAAGACTCAACTCCTAGTCCCTCAAGCTAGGGTTAGACCAAACACTTACCTCAAACTTCCACGGCCAATTCAATCCATAACAACCGCTTTCTCTCTCGAATTTGGCTCCAAATCAATCAAATCTATACAATAACGACTTCATAACATCAATACAAGCTAAATAAATCAGACCCAAGGCCTAATTATAGTTTTCCAAGCATTCTTCCCAAAATCCCAAAAATCGACCCCGGGCCCGCTTGGTCAAAACACGAGGTTCGGACCAAAATCAAATCCCCCATTCACCCACGAGCCCGAATATATAATTTATTTTCAAATTCGATCCCAAAACAAGGTCTAAATCAAGAAAAATCAAAAAGCCCTAACTTTACCCATTTCCCCAATTTCTACCCTAAATTACATGTTTTAGGCTTAGGAATTCAATAGATATTGATGAAAAATGAAGAAAACGAGTTGAAATTTACTAGCCCCGGAAGTTTTGGTGATAGAAAGCTGCAATGGACGCCTAAGGACCTTGGAGAAGAAGGAGCTCGTGAAAACTTGTGAAAAATCCCGTAGCTACTGTTCTGGAATTTAAAAATTATAACTGGGCAAAATTGCCCTTCGCGTTTGCGACAGGCAGGTCGCGTTCGCGAAGGGTAGAACTTACAGGCCATCGCGATCGCGGAAAGGTAATCGCGAACGCGTAGAATAGAAATGCGGGGTTCAGAAGTTGCTCTATGCGAACGCGTGGGACTTCACGCGAACGCGATGAAAGGAGTCCTGGACACTACGCGAACGCGAGGTGACAAGCGCGAATGCGGAGGGAAAGATGGCTAAGACCCCCCCCCCCCCCCCAAGGTCAATTGACCCTACGCGAACGCGAAGCCAAATCTGCGAACGCGATGAAAGGAAAATGGAAAGCTTCGCGAACGCGGATGATGCATCGCGAACGCGAAGAAGGAATGGCCTGCAACTGCTGAAGCCAAATCTGCTATTTTTCTAAGTTTGAAATCACTCCGAAACACCCCCGAAACACTCCCGAGCCCTCGGGACTCCTAACCAAACACATGCACTAACTCAACAACATCCTACGAACTTAACCGTGCGATCAAATCGCCAAAATAACATCATATACATCGAATTGAGCCTCAAAATCCATAATTTCTTCCAAATTTCATAAAACATCAAATTTTTCATTTTAAGTCCGAAACACGTCAAACGACGTCCGTTTTCAACCAAACTTTATAGAAAGTGCTTAAACTATATATAAGACTTGTACCGGACGTCGGAACCAGAATACGGGCCCCATACCATAGTCTTCTAATCAAATTTCATTTCCAATTTCCTTAATTATTTCCAGAAAACAATTTCACATAAAATTTATTTCTCGGGCTTGGGACCTCGGAATTCGATTCCGGGCACACGCCCATGTCCCATATTTTCCTACGGACCCTCCGGGACCGTCAAATCACGGGTCTGGGTCCGTTTACCCAAAATGTTGACCGAAGTCAAATTTATTCATTTTAATATCAACATTTAGCATTTTTCTCACAAAATTCACATTTAAGCTTTCCGGCTACGCGCCCGGACTGCGCACGCAAATTGAGGCAACCCTAAATGAGGTTTTCAAGGCCTCAGAAGTACAGAATGGGTAAGAAAACAAGTGATGACCCTTTGGGTCGTCACATTCTCCACCTCTTAAACAAACGTTCGTCCTCGAACGGACAGAAGAAGGAAGTACCTGAGTCGGGGAACAGATGAGGGTAACGGATCCGCATATCGGACTCGGACTCCCAGGTCGATGCCTCAGGAGGCTGACCTCTCCACTGCACACGAACAGAAGGAAAACTCTTGGATCTCAACTGACGAACATGCCGGTCCAAAATAGCTACCGGCTCCTCCTCGTAAGACAAGTCCTTGTCCAACTGGACAGTGCTGAAATCTAACACGTGGGGTGGATCGCCGTGATACCTCCGAAGCATGGATACATGAAAAACTGGATGCACGGCTGATAAGCTAGGAGGCAATGCAAGTCTATAAGCCACCCCTCCCACTCGATCAAGAATCTCAAACGGACCAATGAATCTAGGGCTAAGCTTTCCCTTCTTCCCAAATCTCATCACGACCTTCATAGGCGACACTCGGAGCAATACCCGCTCACCAACCATGAAAGCTACATCTCGAACCTTACAATCTGCATAGCTCTTTTGCCTGGACTGAGCTGAACGAAGCCTATCCTTAATGATCCTGACCTTGTCCAAGGCCTCCTAAACCAAATCCGTACCTAACAACCGAGCCTCTCCTGGCTCAAACCATCCAACCGGAGACCGACACCGCCTGCCATATAAAGCCTCATAAGAAGCCATCTGGATGCTCGACTGGTAGCTGTTGTTGTAGGCAAACTCCGCTAAAGGCAAGAACTAATCCCACGAATCTCCAATGTCAATAACACAAGCTCGAAGCAT
>NW_017674727.1:0-45598 GCF_001879085.1 Nicotiana attenuata | reverse complement strand
AAAATAAAATCGAAGCTTCTCTACCACATACCAGAACAATACCTGCACCTCCACCTCTAATACCTTTACCTCCACCTCTAGCATCTCTACCTCCACCCCTAATACCTTTACCTCCTCAAGGCCTCCGAAGACGAAGCTGATCTATCACTGGTCTGTGTTGTTGCTCAGCTGAAGAAGCGGTACATGACCTCGCCATTCGCGAAAGGACAAGAGTAGAGGTTTCAATTTAGCATTTGAGAAACAAACCGCACGACAGGAAAGAACAAGTGTGAAGTTTTCCTAACTCCGTAGCCTCTGGGGATAAATACAGACATCTCCGTACCGATCCCTCAGACTCTACTGAGCTTGTCCGTGAATTGTGAGACCTGTGTAACCTAGAGCTCTAATACCAACTTGTCACGACCCGGATTTTCCACCCTCGGGGCTCGTGATGGCGCCTACTCGTAGAAGCTAGGCAAGCCACACTCTTAGAATCCATAAGTACTTTTGTTTTAGATCCATTTTTACCAATTAAATTTGCAGGAAATAAATAATTAAACAACATCGGAATTCATAATTTAGCGGAAGACTTAAACGAAATAAACTAAGATAATAAGGAATATCCACATATGCCTCTACCTAGAACTGGTGTCACAACATTCACGGACTACTAAGATTTACTACATACAACCATTTGAAAGAGAGAAACATTTTCTATCTCAAATACAAGAGATAACAGAACATAAATAAAGATAGAGGAGACACCGGGCCTGCGGACGCCTGCAAGGCTACCTCGGTGTCTCGGAGGACTGAAGGCTGGCTCCCGAGCTACTACTGCTGTCCGGTACCTGGATCTGTGCAAAAGAGCACAAAGTGTAGTATCAGCACAACCGACCTCATGTGCTGGTAAGTGCCTAGCCTAACCCCAGCGAAGTAGTGACGAGGCTAGACAGGACTACCATATAAACCTGTACAGTTATATATATATCTACATCGGGAAATAACAAGAAGGACCATTTCAAATGGGAAGGGAACATGCTTCGGGGATAACAGATAATACAGAAATTCAAGAGAATAATAAGGAACATCAATAAATTATCTCTAACACGGATAAGAAAAATAAAAGCAGATTTCACTGTCTGTACACATCTCGTTGCAGACGTGCAACCCGATCCCATTTCTCAATGTTTCCGTGGTAGGCGTACCACCCGCTCCCATTTCATCAAATCTCATGGTAGGCATACAACCCGCTCCCATTTCATTATATCAAAAGTTCTTCCAAATGAAATTTACTCTAATAAACGCAACAATTAATACGAATTCATAAGACAACAAGTACACGATAATTATGATTCACTGAGGGAAACAAATAATGACAAGTAGCAATTAATTATGGACTTTAAGGAGCAATTAGAAAATTTAGTATTTAATATGTCGAATGTCAAGTAGCAATTAAGTCACATAAACATGTAGCAATTATGGCATAAATTCAAGGCATAACGTTGCACAAGGATACCTTAATTCAATAATAACAAGTAACACAATAAAGGAAAATGTCAACATGAAGAATCACAGTAATAGTAGAATAAGACAATTAATGCACTTGAACTGTTAGCAATAAGAAATCATAACAAACGGCAATAAGTGCACGGCATCACTCTTCGTGCTTTTACTCTCATCCTTACCAAGCAATGATATAATAAAATGTGCACGGCATCACCCTTCGTGATATTACACTCTTCCTCACCCAAACAATAATCACAAACAAGGGGCAAGGGAATAAACAAAATAATAATGGAAATCCCGGCAAGGGAACACAATTAAACAATTAAATCCCGACAAGGGTACAATATTAATAATCTTAACGTCCCGGCAAGGGAGAATAATCAATAAACAACAATATCCCGGCAAGGGAACAATTCAAATAATCTTTCTCTTCCTTTCACTTTTATTTCATATCTCACTTTACCACTTGTGCGGATGCTCCAAAGGGTTCAACCATTTCATATACGTTCACAATTGTAATATGACTTGAGCCAATGCTCCTCGTTGTTCATAGGTTAGAATTCCTCTAACAAGCTTTTCACAACAAATAGGAATCATCACCAAGGCAAGAGAAATACAACGAAATCAAGATATTCACAATATAAAGACTTACGGTCATGCTAGACACCAACGTATAGATACTCGTAACCATGCCTATACGTCGTACTCAACAAGAAGCAATTAGCAAATAAGACTCAACTCCTAGTCCCTCAAGCCAGGGTTAGGCCAAACACTTACCTCAAACTTCCACGGCCAATTCAATCCACAACAACCGCTTTCCCTCTCGAATTCGGCTCCAAATCAATCAAATCTATACAATAACGACTTCATAACATCAATACAAGCTAAACAAATCAAACCCAAGGCCTAATTATAGCTTTCCAAGCATTCTTCCCAAAATCCCAAAAATCGACCCCGGGCCCGCTTGGTCAAAACACGAGGTTCGGACCAAAATCAAATCCCCCATTCACCCACAAGCCCGAGTATATAATTTGTATTCAAATTCGACCCCAAAACCAGGTCTAAATCAAGAAAAATCAAAAAGCCCTAACTCTACCCATTTCCCCCAATTTCTACGCTAAATTACATGTTTTAGGCTTAGGAATTCAATATATATTGATGGAAAATGAAGAAAACGAGTTGAAATTTACTAACCCAAGAAGTTTTGGTGAAAGAAAGCTTCAATGGACGCCTAAGGACCTTGGAGAAGAAGGAGCTCGTGAAAACTTGTGAAAAATCCCGTAGCTACTGTTCTGGAATTTAAAAATTATAACTGGGCAAAATTGCCCTTCGTGTTCGTGACAGGCAGGTCGCGTTCGCGAAGGGTAGAACTTACAGGCCATCGCGATCGCGGAAAGGGTATCGCGAACGCGTAGAATAGAAATGCGGGGTTCAGAAGTTGCTCTATGCGAACGCGTGGTACTTCACGCGAATGCGATGAAAGGAGTCCTGGACACTACGCGAACGCGAGGTTACGAGCGCGAACGCGGAGGGAAAGATGGCTACCCCCCCCCCCCCCCCAGGGTTAATTGACCCTACGCGAACACGAAGCCAAAGCTGCGAACGCGATGAAAGGAAAATGGGAAGCTTCGCGAACGCGGATGATGCGCCGCGAACGCGAAGAAGGAATGGCCTGCAACTGCTGAAGCCAAATCTGCTATTTTTCTAAGTTTGAAATCACTCCGAAACACCCCTGAAACACTCCCGAGCCCTCGGGACTCCTAACCAAACACATTCACTGACTCAACAACATCCTACGAACTTAACCGTGCGATGAAATCGCCAAAATAACATCATATACATCGAATTGAGCCTCAAAATCCATAATTTCTTCCAAATTTCATAAAATATCAAATTTTCCATTTTAAGTCCGAAACACGTCAAACGACGTCCGTTTTCAACCAAGCTTTATAGAAAGTGCTTAAACTATATATAAGACTTGTACCGGGCGCCGGAACCAGAATACGGGCCCGATACCATAGTCTTCTAATCAAATTTTATTTCCAATTTCCTTAATTATTTTCAGAAAATAATTTCACACAAAAATTTATTTCTCGGGCTTGGGACCTCGGAATTTTATTCCGGGCACACGCCCATGTCCCATATTTTCCTACGGACCATCCGGGACCGTCAAATCACGGGTCCGGGTCCGTTTACCCAAAATGTTGACCGAAGTCAAATTTATTCATTTTAATATCAAAATTTAGCATTTTTCTCACAGAATTCATATTTAAGCTTTCCGGCTACGCGCCCGGACTGCGCACGCAAATTGAGGCAACCCTAAATGAGGTTTTTAAGGCCTCGGAAGTACAGAATGAGTAAGAAAACAAGTGATGACCCTTTGGGTCGTCACAGCAATACTACACCTATAATGTACCAAATCATCTATGATAACATGGTGCAGTGAACTTATAATAGAAAAGACTTAATAGCTTCTATCCAGAATTCCTGCTTGATGTGCACAAGGGAGAAAATTCCTGCTTGATGTGCATAAGGGAGAAAGAGTTACTTATTGTAAAAGTAGAAAAATAATTTTAAAAGGCTGTGAAATCATGTTACTGACAATCCCCGCTGAAGAGTTGGTAGGATAGGAGTTAGAAATCGTGGTTTGAGATCGTGGGAATGAAGCATATCGTGGGAATCGAATATGTAGGAATCGTTACTTTTTAGGTCAAAGCGCAAGGAGGGGAAGAGTTATATTAGAGCTGGGTTTCATAATATAATTTTAATTTCAGAATGTGTTTTATTATTTTGAAATTCAAATTCAAAAAATAAACTAAATTTAACTAATTTAACTAATACTGTCTTAAAATTGGCACATGGCATCCTCTTCATTCGACACTTGGCAAATTTTCATGGCTGAGTTCTTTCCTTTTAATAATAGATAGATATGCAAAAGAATGGTAAAAACTTACCCATATCAGGTGTATACCCATCTTAGTTAAGTTAATCATAAATAACAAACTAATGATTATTAGGAGTTTTATTTTTAAATAATAATTTTTTTAAAGATGGAGTATATCTATTAAGGCACCGAGTAAAGGGTTGTCATCACATTACTATCTTTTATTTTGCTCAGTTTTACTTTACACTGGTTTCATTCTTCATCGCTGATTTAACAAGAAGTTGAAGTTTACTTTTTCAATGATGCAATTGCAAAATTAATGTGCACTATTATGCCAAAACCTCAATCGAAAATGTATTGGGGGAGACAAGTTTTCTAAATAAGCATAGGCTACCTTTTGCTTAGGAGTAAGCAAAATTAAATTACAAATATATAACTTCAATAAATGTGGAGCTATCTTTATGTTTTCATTGAATACTTGAAAGTACTAGGAAAGAAATGTAATCCACCTCCTTTTTTTTTTGTTTTTTTTCCTTATCAATAATTCCTAATAAACTACATCTTTGTTTTGTCGTATAATCTATGGAATAATTATTGAACAAATGAATAGCTAGCTAAAAACTTGAGTTTTTCCTAGTTGGTTTCTTGTGTTTTCGGTAACTTGCTGTGGTTCAAGTTGACGTTAACATAAGGAACATAACAAAGAATAGCAAAATTATTAAGTATTTTTATACTATTATTTAAAATCATGTGAAAAATATGTAGTTAATTATGGTTATATACTAAGAAATGTGATTAAATAAAATGATCATTTCTTTATAGGATAAAGGTAAATACGCGGTACGGGTAAGTATTTACTCAAAAGAATTGATAATATGGTTGATGACTCTGTTCTCAAATTGAGTAAACTGATCTTTCCAAGCAAATTAAATGCTGAGGCAAATATTTGACCAAATTGATTTAGTTGTAAGATTAAATGAACTTGTAACTCTTCGAACCAAATAAGTTAAGAGCAAACAACCAGGAGTACATTACCATTGCTAGGTCATGTTGCTATGGACGGAATAAATGAAAATATGACTCTACGTTTTGATCCTAATTTTGTTTGGGAAGAACAAATCGGCCGTCAATAGCTTTTCTTATATAGACACTACTCACTAGTTAAGACTTGAGAACATCAAATATCAATTTAGGCTAAATTATGAGGCATGTATCAAGAGAAATTAATGCAAATAAAATTTCATAGATCATTTATCTAGAATTTATAAGAAAAAAAATTGGAAGGAAAGAATTTAAGCTTGTCTGATAATTTCATTGAACCTTTGTGATTATCATCAAATTCAAAGGCGTAAACTGCTTCACCATTGGAATTCACATCAGTAGCACAAAAATGGAGGCTTTTTCTGAGTGTGATTGGCAAGAAAAATGGGAAGCACTATGGAAAAAGTCGCCGCAATTGCTGCCAAAAATTAAAGCAATTTCCTCTCGCTCTAACAGGATTCGTCGTTCTTGAGAGGTGGGTAATTAATTATTTGTTTCTTCATATTTGACTATACTTGCTAAATATTAATGTGTCAGTCCTTGTTCTACTTGTTTAACTCCTGAATTTTTCTGAAAAGCTTAAATTCTTTGTTTGTTTAACAGAACAAATAATTGAAAAGCTATATTTTTCTGATGAAGGCAACATATGTACCAGAAAAGAACCCAATCTTTGACTTCAATTTGCAGTTATATAGTATACTAGTTTCAAGGTACGCGCGATGCGCATGTATTCTATCTCAATTAGTACTAATTTATTTAAAATTTGTGTTTCAACAATAAAATAAAAGTATAAGTTCCTAAAGATAATTATATATGCTAAATGTGCATAATAACTAAATAAATAAAGAAGCTCTCGTAAAATTCCTCAATCATAAGTCAATAATTCAAATTAAAATTTATTTAAGTTTAATAATATTATAACTTTAATTTCACAAGTTATCATGCTTCCTTTTTCAGTTTCAGCAAGAACAAGTCCTTAAAAACCTTATAACTTAATTTCACAAGTTATCATGCTTCCTTTTTCAGTTTCAGCAAGAACAAGTCCTTAAAAACCTAAATAGTGCTGAAGGATAGCTTAAAATATATAATCAGGCAACTAATAATCTACAACTTTCATATGATCACAAAATCAATTAAATAGCAATAAAAAAAATACATTTAAAAGGATACTAAAGCAAGCTTGTGAGAGAATTTATAATTGAAAGACTTTTCCATGACATATTAACTCTAGAGAATGACTTAGAATTAGAATTAAAAAAAAGGTAGTCCAGTGCATAAGGCATCTCGCATAATTTAAGTGAATGATCTATATAAAGTAAAATTTTAATATTTTAAAGTTCTAAGTATAAGAAATTTTAGTCCAAATAATAAAAAAATTAATAAATAAAAGTTTTATTAATTTTAAACTTCTAGAAATTATAAAAATAATTAAATGAAGTATTTTTTTATATAATAATTAACATTAATTTGGATGGACTTCAGATTTTCTTTTTTGCTTATAAAGATCAAGTTTAAAATGAAAAAAAACGTTAGTTTTAAATTTTAGTCTTTTATTGTAGGTATTTTATTAAATAATATAGAATTGAAAATAATAAGCACATTATCTCTTATTAATAAAAGAAATGGAAAACCAAACGTGATAAAAGTAAGTCCTATAAATTAGGATTCATACCTATTTTAAACAAGAAAGTATTTAATATACAAAATATAGTTAATTTTGAAGCCCTAAATTTTAGACAAATAACTTAAATTACTATTTTATCCAATATATAATATATTTTTGAAGGGTAAAAAAGGCGAACTATATTTCGCTAAGGGCCTTCGTGCTTTTAATATAGTATAGATTAATTAATAACATAAAAACCAGCAAAAAGAGAAAAAAATAATAGAGAACTCGTAATACCTTCTAAGAAGTTTATGAATTCAATATCACCACAATGCTTTCTTTCAATTCTGCAAATGTTGATACGAAGAATTTATGATGAAAAATAAGGAATCAGTGGCTTTATATAAGTATCGGCAAACTTCTTCTTCTAAATGGAAATCACATAATAAATAGTTGATAATTTTACTTAATCAACAAAGAAACTAAAAGAAAGTGTTCATGGAAATTTGAGAATAGGAGGAACGTAAAGAAAGATAAATATGGTGGTTCCATGTCTTGAGAATAAAAGGGTACCCTACGATATACTTTTATTTTTCAGAACAACTCCTAACCTAAATATCTTAAGGTTAGATTTTCACTTAAATTCCTTTAGATTTTAGTAGTTGTTCTAAACGAAACCTAAAATAATTAGAAAACATGTTGAGTGCACGAATAGTTTTATGTAATCGGTTATAATTTAATAACAAAACAAAAAATACGGTCCTAAACTATAAAGGAGTTCATACTGTTACGTTGTAAAAAACTTTAAAAATAATGTGTTTTGTTTTGTGTTATATCTTTTTACAAATGAGGAAAGATTTAATACACAAATTTAGTTGGTTTTGAAGTCTTAATTAAATGAATTACTCATAAATATATATTACAAAAAAATTTAAATGACTATTTTATCCAGTGTGAAATTTATTTTTTAAAAGTAAAAAAGACGAACGATATTTCACTAAAGGTTTCATGTTTTAATATAGTATAGATATAGATATAATATAAATAGATTAAATCCTAAATTTAAGGTAAATGTGTGTGTTTATTTAGAGCTCTAAGACCATCCATTATTATAACTACCGAAAGAAGATAGAGAAGAAAACCCCAAATATATAGCAAATATTATATATAAACCAAATATTGTACATTAA
Organism: Nicotiana attenuata; assembly: GCF_001879085.1. Lineage (NCBI taxonomy): Eukaryota > Viridiplantae > Streptophyta > Magnoliopsida > Solanales > Solanaceae > Nicotiana > Nicotiana attenuata. The sequence continues at coordinate 37,392 of NW_017674727.1, read as the reverse complement.
ATCTGAAATGTAAGGTAGAATTGTGTATTTGTTTAGAACTCTAATTATGGTTAAGGTCCGTAAAAACTCTTCCAAACTCAAATTGCAGCAAACGAAGTTGGAAGTATCACATTTATAATAGAACTTTGTATATGGAAATTCAATTGACCATTGCCCAACAAAAGGAATATTATTTTGAATTTAAGTTGATTTCGAATTACATTTATTATAGAACTTTCGATACGGAAGTTCAGCAATTGCCCCATCTAAAGAATTATTTTGTAATTTAATTTTAATATTATGAACATAATTTAATTACAATTTTGTCCAATAAGAAACGTATTTTTAAAGGGTAAAAAAGACGAACGACATTTCGCTAAGGGTCTTCGTGCTTTTAGATATGTGAAAAAATGAAAGTGGTTCTTCAGTTACATATAATACTGCCGTTATTTCTTGAACTGACATTGTCATTCAAACAAATAAATGATGGAATTTAAGCTTCCTTTTTGACACATAATCCTTCTTACTCAGAAAACTGTATTTCACTAATTCGGGAATATGAATTTCCTTGAAGTATTTTTCCCACTTAATTAATAGTTGTTGGATCAAAATTAAATGTATCATCAGCATTACTTTCTCTTGTTGTCATTCGCAACATTTCAGCATTGGTGTCATTGAAACTGGTACAAATCAGCAGTAATGGTGTTAGAATAGCAATTTGGATTAGCATTAAGTTTGATTAGTAGTAATTAGATGCTTAAACAAGCTGTTGTCTATTTGGATGTGTTAATAAAAAATTACTGATATCTTCCCCTTCTTTTCCCAACTCCCACCCTCTCTCCTTTCCCTTGTCAAAGCAAGGATCATAGAGAAATGCACCGTTGGTGGCAGTGGCGAAGCCAAAAATTTTGCTAACGGTATTCAAGATTTAATATATATGTATAAACATTAATTTTGTTTTATACATGTAGTATAATTTTTTATATACACCATATAATTTTTCGATGAAGGGTGTTCAACTGACCTCCCTTCATTGTACGTGGCTACGCCACTGAGGCCATGTAACGACCCGGGCCCACACTGTGCATATATTGTCCGCTTTGGGTCCCACCCTCACGGTTTTGTTCTCCCCCAGTCCCACTGGGGAAAAGACCTATGCACATGTAAGTCCAAGTCTTACTAATATAGCCCAGGACTCCCCCTCTCATTTCCGATGTGGGATTCCTACGAGCTACAGTCCCACTGCACTCACCCCACCAACAGGAACACAACGTCCTCGTTGTGGGTACCCACCCATCGTACCGGAGAGAGTCGGCTCTGATACCAACTGTAACGACCCGGGCCCACACTGTGCATATATTGTCTGCTTTGGGTCCCACCCTCACGGTTTTGTTCTCCCCCAGTCCCACTGGGGAAAAGGCCTATGCGCATGTAAGTCCAGGTCTTACTAATATAGCCCAGGACTCCCCCTCTCATTTCCGATGTGGGATTCCTACGAGCTACAGTCCCACTGCACTCACCCCACCAACAGGAACACAACGTCCTCGTTGTGGGTACCCACCCATCGTACTGGAGAAAATAAAGGCCAAGACTTTAATTCAAGAAGAGGTCGTGGAAGAGGGAAAGGATGGAGGCAAAATCAAGGAAGGTATGACAAATCAAATATTGAATGTTATACTTGTCATAAATTTGGTCATTTTTCTTGGGAATGTAAAGATAACTTTGAAGAGAAAAATAATTTCGTGGAGAGCAAAAATAAAGATGAAGATGCCACCTTGCTTCTCGCATGCAAAGGAGAAGAAAGTGCCGAGAAGCACCGATGGTACCTTGATTTCGGTGCAAGTAGCCATATTTGTGGAAAGAAGGATTTATTTGTGGAACTTGAAGAGTTGAATCGTGGCACAATCACTTTTGGAGATTCTTCACGTGTTAAAATCAAAGGAAAAGGTACGATTTTAATTCTCTTGAAGGATGGAAGTCATCAATTAATTTCTAATGTTTTATATGTGCCGGAGATGAAAAGTAACATTTTGAGTTTGGGACAACTTTTGGAGGAAAATTATGACATTCATTTGGATAAAAAGTTGTTTATGAGAGATGAAAAAGGGAGATTATTAGCTAAAGTTCCTATGGCTAATAATAAAATGTTCATTTTAAATCTTCAAAATGATGCTCCAAGATGCTTACTTTCATGTGCCAAAGACTCCTCTTGGCTTTGGCATATGAGATTTGGTCACTTGAATTTTGATAGCTTAAGGTTGATGGATAAAGAAAACATGGTGAATGGATTGCCAAGTATTAATCATCCCAACCAATTTTGCGAAGGATGTATCTTTGGAAAGCAAGCTAGAAAAAGCTTTCCTAAAGAGTCTTTGACAAGAGCAAGATGCCCTTTGGAGTTAATTCACATGGATGTTTGCGGACCTATCAAGCCATCTTCACTTGGTAAAAGTAATTTTTTTTTAGCTTTTCATTGATGATTATTCTACAAAAACTTGGGTTTATTTTTTAAAGGCAAAATCAGAGGTGTTTGAAACCTTTAAAAAATTCAAGAGGATGGTGGAGAAACAAAGTGGCTATCAAATTAAGTCACTTCGGTCGGACAATGGTGGAGAATTCACTTCAAATGAATTCAAAGTTTTTTGTGAGAAAAATGGAGTTCGCCATTTTTTAACCGTGCCAAGATCACCACAACAAAATGGCGTTGTGGAAAGAAAGAACCGGACCATTCTTAACATGGTGAGGAGTATGTTGAAGAGCAAAAATATGCCAAAGGAATTTTGGGCTGAAGCTGTTGCTTGTGCGGTATACTTACTAAATCGTTGCCACACAAAACGTGTTCATGGAAAAACACCTCAAGAGGCATGGAGTGGTTTCAAGCCAAAAGTTTCTCACTTGCGAGTTTTCGGAAGCATTGCATATGCACATATACATGATGAAAAGAGGACCAAGCTCGATGACAAAAGTGAGAGGTATGTTTTTATTGGTTATGATCAAAATTCTAAAGGTTATAAATTGTATAATCCCAAAAATGGCAAGGTCACTTTGAGTAGAGATGTTGAGTTTGATGAAGATAGTGCTTGGGATTGGAAGACTAAAGAGCAAGATTACTCTTTTAGTCCATTATTTGATGATGATGAAGAAGATGTGGAGCAACCTATCTCACCACTATCAACACCTCCGCCACAAAATCAAGAAGTGGAGGAATCAAGTTCAAGTTCAAGTGAAGCACCTCACAAGAGTAGAAGTCTCCGTGACTTGTATGAAAACACGGAAGTGGTAAGAAATGATTTATATGATTTTACTCATTTTTGTTTATTGGTGGATAGTGAGCCTATAAGCTTTGAGGATGCATTCCAAAATTCCAAATGGAGAGATGCCATGGATGAAGAAATCAAGGCAATAAAAAAGAATGAAACATGGGAGTTGGTCACACTTCCAAAAGGAAAAAGCACCATTGGAGTCAAATGGGTGTACAAGCTAAAGAAGAATTCCAAGGGTGAAGTAGAAAAGTACAAAGCAAGATTAGTAGCTAAAGGATACAAGCAAAAAGCCGGTATTGACTATGAAGAGGTATTTGCACCGGTTGCTCGTTTGGAAACAATTCGCTTTGTCATTGCCTTGGCCGCCCAAAATCAATGGAAAATCCATCAAATGGATGTGAAGTCAGCTTTTTTGAATGGCGTATTGGAGGAAGAAGTCTACATTGATCAACCTTTGGGCTATAAGGTTGAAGGACAAGAAAATAAAGTCTTGAAATTGAAAAAGGCTTTATATGGGTTGAAGCAAGCTCCGCGGGCTTGGAATAGTAGAATTGATAAATATTTTCAAGCAAATGGTTTTTCAAAATGTCCACATGAACATGCACTTTATGTAAAAATTGCTAAAAATGGAGACATTTTACTTGTTTGCTTGTATGTAGATGACTTGATTTTTACAGGAAATAATCCTAAGATGTTTGAAGAATTCAAGGAAGCAATGGCTAGAGAATTTGAGATGACGGACATTGGATTAATGTCCTACTATCTTGGCATTCAAGTGCAACAAAGGAAGGATGGGATTTTTATTTCTCAAGGAGAATATGCAAAGGAAATTCTCAAGAAGTTCGAGATGGATAATTGCAATCCCGTGAGCACCCCCGTTGAATGTGGAGTTAAAATATCCAAGCATGGAGATGGAGAAAATGTAAATCCCACATTTTTCAAGAGTCTTGTTGGAAGCTTAAGGTACTTGACATGCACAAGGCCGGATATTCTTTATGGTGTTGGACTTGTGAGCCGCTTTATGGAAGCTCCTACTACCTCCCATTTAAAGGTAGCAAAAAGAATACTTCGGTACATCAAAGATACACTTGATTATGGAATTCTTTATTCATCTTCTAAGGATTCTAAGTTTGTGGGATATTGTGATAGTGATTGGGCTGGTGATATTGATGATCGTAAAAGTACTACTGGGTTTGTTTTCTTTCTTGGAAATTCTGCATTTACATGGAATTCTAAAAAACAACCAATTGTTACTTTGTCAACTTGTGAGGCGGAGTATGTTGCAGCTTGCTCATGTGTTTGTCATGCAATTTGGTTAAGAAGTTTGTTGGAGGAACTTCACCAACCACAAAAGGATGCCACAAAGATTTTTGTTGACAACAAGTCGGCTATCGAGTTAGCCAAAAATCCTGTATTTCATGAAAGGAGCAAGCATATAGATACAAGGTATCACTTTATTAGAGATTGTATATCTAATAAAGTTGTGGAGCTTGAGCATGTGAAGTCGCAAGATCAAATTGCGGATATTTTCACCAAGCCATTAAAGATTGAAGTTTTTCAAAAGCTAAGGATGGCACTTGGAGTGATGAAACAAGTTTAAGTGGGGATGTTAAAATTATAATAAACTTGTTTCCATTAGTTCACATTTATATTAAATATGTTTAGATTAGTTCATATTAGTATGAGATGTATGAACAAGTGTAGACTAATGTGAACTTCATTATATGTATGAACTAGTGTAGACTAATGTGAACTTCATTATGAGATGTATGAACTAGTGTAGACTAATGTGAATTTAGTTAGTGTGTTTACATGAAGTTTAGGCTAGATACATGTAGGAGTTCTACTATAAATACCCATGTATGCTAGCCATTTGGAACAAGTCAAGTTGAATGAAAAATATCATTTCTTCTCCATTCTTAAAGTGAGTTGTGAGTGTTTGAGTGTTTTGTTGTCTTGCTTTCCCAAATTATTTTTTTTCCAACAAAAACGTTGTTTAGCTGAAATTGAATCTGGGGCTCTAATTAGCAAGTAGAGCTTCTTCACATTTGGCTGGACTCGGAGTATTTTCTCGATGAGAACTACATTAATATATAACAAAAGCACTAGTAATATCACCAATGCAGTCATCTCCTCAAGAAGCACTATATATAGTAAGAGAGACAGAGAGAGGGAGGGAAAAGTACTCTTTGCTATGTAGCCAGTTGCACCAGTAATGAAAATGGTCTTTCCCTCGAGAAACTTGCGCGATTCCATCGATGGAGGAACGTTCATTAATACTGGAAAACTACAACTGTTGATTATTGATCACCTGGACTTTCAGTTAGATACCAAGATCCAACCAGAATCTGTTCATAGTACTGTCCAAATATGTATAGTGAAACCAGATGGCACATTATATAAGGATACATGAAAGATGTCTAAGCATTAATTAAGTTTGAAAGATGATATCGAATTCCACATTGTGCAAATGAAGTTTCCCAAATTGCTGTGAATGTGATTGAGTTGTTGCAATCTTTGGAAGAAAAAAGACGTAAGGAGCCGATGGAATCTCTAAAGAAATAAGTAAAATATTCTAAACAGATTTCCTGAAATTATAAAAGGAAGATTTGCTAGAATAATGAAAATATGTGTTCAACAGATACATTATCAACAACATAAGGTACTCAATAGGTCAGATTTCTAGTTCAGGTGTTTAAATGAAAAACCATAACAAGTTTAGTGGGTTGTCCATGTTATGCCTTTAATAATAGTGCTCCAACTATAAAGTGATTATTTACATGTCTTATTAAGATTTATAATTTGACACTTAAAAAATACTTTTCTATAATAATTTGGCCAGATACAAGCTAATCTCCTAAAATACCCTCTTTTGGAACTTTGTTTGACAAAAAAGTTAATTTCAAAATAGAATGAAAATAGAAACAAAACAAGGAATTGAAAAAGAAAAGAGGGAGCTATTGTGAAGATTTTAAGTTCTAAATATGAGTTAAGAGTCATACTAGTCCTCAATGAGTTTATTAGGATTAATCAAGAAAAATGTAAAGCTTTGACTCCTCAATATGAATTTAGAGTCATCATCAAACTGGACGATCAAATAAACTAATTTCCGTCAGCACAAACCTATAATATTATATATAAAACTGAAAAATAATTACAATTCTACCCTCAAAGTATTCTTTTTAATGAACAACACGTCATTATCCATCCGAAATACTTTCAAAGGGTAAATTTCACAAATGGTCATATAACTATGATTTTTTTTTTTACCAAAGTCATATAACTATACTTTCTCACATAAAAATTATAAAACTTTCACTAACTCACACAAAAATCATATGACCGAAAAACACAATTTTTCGGTAGTATTTTCTTATTTTACGTTTTTATTTTTTTATTTTCAGTCTAAAAAATAATAATTCAGTTAAAATAGGAGAAACTTATATTTTTAGCCGCTCTAAAAAATAATAATAGCAATAAAATATATATTTTTGTATATATGTGCATTAAATACATATAATATACATATTTTATATACGTTTTAGCTAGTGAATGCAGTTAGTTTCGACCAACCGACTAATTTTATATTTTTTCCTTAAAATAGGAATGACTCAACCCCAGCCAACTCGATACCTATATATATATATATAAATTAAAATAATACTAAAAGTGAATTCTTCCCCCCGCCCCTCCCCCCCTCCCTCCCCCCCCCCCCCCCCCCCCAAAAAAAAAAAAAAAAACCTAGAGAGTTGTTGAAACAATAATGCTATTAATTTGAATGGAATCTTGGAAGGAAAAATAAAAGATAGAAGTATCGTATTTTGGAGGATCTACTTTTAATATTATTTTAATTTATGGTTATTGATGGATCGGGTCATGTTGGTTTATTTTTATTTTAATCAGATTATTATTTATTAGACTGAAAATAAAAAATAAATAAATTAGAACAAGAAAATACTACCGGAAAGTTGTATTTTTCGGTCGCTATAATTTTTGTGCGAGTTAGTGAAAGTTTTATGATTTTTGTGTGAGAAATGGGAAAATTTCACATAAGAACAACTGGGCTCCCTACTTTTCAATTTTACAGCCCATATTTCAATTTACAACCAACTGACCCAAAAATAATAGGCTAAGATTCAAAATCTAACTCCAATAGGCTCTAAAAATTACTATTTAATTTTTAAAAAATATTCCTCAAGCTTTTAAGCTAATTTTCGAATCAGTAACTGTGACTCAAATATTAGTTCAACAAACCAAATTCATTTGGGTGGCAAAAATTAGATTTTTAACAAGTTTAAATATGTGGGTTTAAATTCCGAATTCGATTTTGTGAGATATTTGGAGTGGGTGTTATTTATACTTGTTAGAAATAGTATAAGGAGGTTGTATATAAAATTTGAAGTTATTTAATGGAGATTTGGACTGATTTTGAACAAAAATTGTAACTGAAAATCGTGGAAGAAGTTCGTCTACAGACGCTTGTATAAAGGTGAATAATAGTGTATAAGATGTGTTTATACACTCATATACACTATTATACAAGATTATACATAATTATACAAAAAACTGACTTCATCTTCTTCCTTGCGTCTTTTCTGAAATTTAACTCAGATCTTGCTCAAATCTACTTCAAATTTAAATTTTGAACTCCTTTTGATATTTTCAATCAATTGGAACAACACCCAATCCAAACAACTAACAAACTCAAAAAAACCCATTTTCGAAAGCAAAGCTTTGAATGGTCTTCAATGGTGGACTTCTACTCTTTAATTTTCTTACATTGCAACCAGGTGACACAAGAGGAGAAGCAAAAAATATACGGCCCCTTGAAGCCATATGTAGAAGATGTGAGAAGAAGAGAGAGTGAAAGCAAATGGTTGTGAGAACACAGATTTAACTCCATAGCTTTTAAAAGCAATGGTTGTAAGAACATAAATTTTGAATTTGCTAGTGCTTTCAAAATATGTACAATATTGGCTAGGTCGGGTAAAACTTAAAACATGGGCCATTTTTTGTTATGGTGTGAAGTCATGTGTATTTTCTTGTAATTCATAGCTATATGACTTTGGTGGAAAAAAAAATCCTAGTTATATGATAATTTGTGAAATTTACCCTACTTTCAAGTTTTTCCATTAAATAAAATAATATTAAATTCAACCATACCCCCATACCGTGCTATGGGGATAATTTAACAAACAACGCGTCATTATCTTCAAATGTATTTCGATTTGTGGATTAGCCACTAATGCTTGCATTAGGTTAGGATGCTTACATCACACCCTTGGGGTGCGGCCCAGGGTAAACGCGAGATGCCTTGTGCACCAGACTCCCTAAAAATACTAGAAAATCAAGGAAGCAATATTTTTTAAAATCAAGGAAGATCAGAATTGCTAAAATCAATCATGAAAGGATATTAGGAAGGAAATAAATTGTAACGACCCGACCGGCCGTTTTGCCTTTTAGAACCCCGTTCCCCTAAATAAAGCCTCCCGTACTTGCTTTAACTAATTTACGACTTGCGGGGGGCGATTGGTTCGGGAATTGGAAGGATTTTGAGTAAAAATATGCCCATTTGCTTCTTTAGGATTTCTTAAAAAGACCAAGTTTGACTTCGGTCAACATTTTGGGAAAACAGGCCCGGATTCGTGATTGGACAATTTCTGAGGGTCTGTGGGAAAATATGGGACCTGGGCGTGTGTCCGGAATCGAATTCCGAGGTCCCTAGCCCGAGTAATGAACTTTTATCTAGAATTGTTTAATTGAAGCTTTAAGGAGTTAAAGAAACTAAGTAATCATTGATTCCTAGGTATCGGGCTCGGATTTTGGTTCTGAAGCTTGGTACAGGTCCGTAATGTCGTTTAGGACTTGCCCGTAAAATTTGGTGTCAATCCGAGTAGTTTAAGGGCGTTTTGACCCGTTAGAGGAGAATTAAGAACTTGAAGATTCAATAGTTTGATTCATTTGGTTTTAGGGGTGATTCCAAGATTTAGCGTTGTTTTGAGTGATCCGAGGGTTCGAATAGGTCCGCCTCGTGATTTCAAACTTGTCGGTATGTTCGGGCGGGGCTCGGGAGCCCCGAGCGTCAGACGAGCGAGGTTCGAGCGAAGTAGAAAAACTTAGGAAGAGCTGAAGATTTGCTGCTTCTGTCATAACCGCATCTGCGGTTCTTGAGCCGCAGAAGCGGGACCGCAGATGCGGTCAGGCCATCGCAGAAGCGAATAGGGCAGGCCAAGGGGAAAATCGCAGAAGCGGCCCAGGGACCGCAGAAGCGGTTCCGCTTATGCGATCCCCAAACCGCAGATGCGGTCCAGTTACTTTAGGCCCAAGCCGCAGAAGCGGCCCAGTAATCGCAGAAGCGGTTCCGCATATGCGGGCCTCAGACTGCAGAAGCGGTCCAATCCCCTCTTGCCCAGTTCCGCAGATGCGACCCCATCTTCGCAGATGCGGGACCGCAGATGCGGTCCCCTAACCGCAGAAGCGGAAATCGCTGGGCAGTGGCCTTCATTTAATTCGAACTCAAACACCATTTTTCATTTTACACTCCACACTTAGGCGATTTGGGGGCTTCCAAAGAGAGGGTTCCAACATAGCACTTCAAGGTAAGTTACTCCCATTCATTATTAGTTAAATACATGTATATTAGGTAGATTAAACACTAAAAATTAGATAAAATCAAAGGGTTAGAGCTAGACCTAGGGTTTTAATAAAATTAAGATTTAAGCATAAAATTTGTTAGGGAATGGACTAGAATTTATATATTATTGATCCTTAGGTTGTAGAGAACAATTTCCTTCGAAAAATATCGGAATCTGGGCACGTGGGCCCGGGGTCGGAATTTAGGAAACTTGTGAAAAAGGTTGGGAAATTACTTAAATAGTTAGAATTCGACCTTTTAAGCCTTTATTGACTAGTTCTTACCTGTTTTAACTAGTTTGCGATCGATCGGCTTCGAATTAAGAGCTTGGGCTTGTTCTCGATATTGGGAGCGCGCTTTGGAGCGAGGTGAGTCTCTTTTCTAACCTTGTAAGAGGGAATTGCCCCATAGGATTAATAATTGAGTAATTGTTGCTAAATGCGGGGGCTACGCACGCGCTAGGTGACGAGAGTCCGTGCGTAGCTACTACTATGTTAATGGTCCGGGTAGTTTAGGACCCACATCATGCTTATTTTACGTGACTCTCTATATTATCTTGTTACGACGAGCACCTAGGATATGCTAGAGATTTAAAAAGGGAATAAGAACGTACTTGTACAATTGTTGAAGTCTTGCTTGGCATTTATAACTATTGATGTGCCTTGTGTGTATACTTGATATTTCTTCTTATTTGTGGATCGGGCCGATCGCCTCGTTATGAATAGATGCATCTATAGGCGCGCCGTCGACCCTCGGCAAGTGCACAGTTTATTTCTGTTGGATCGGGCCGTCGCCTCGGCATACTTGCGCATGCTTATATAGCTTTGCCTGAGATTGTTAAATATTGGTACTGCTTTCATGGCCCGAAATGCATTGATAATTGTAACTGTAGTAATCGACTAATCGGAATCCTAGCAATAATATGACTTATATGCCTTGTTGTAACTGCTGCCTATTAAAGATTTTCATTGTTAAACTTATACTCATAATATTATCTGACCCTAGTGAGTATCAAGTCGACCTCTCGTCTCTACTTCTTCGAGATTAGGCGGGATACTCACTGGGTACATATTGTTTATGTACTCATGCTACGCTTCTGTACTTAAATGTACAGGGTCCGAGGCAGGTGGATCCGGTTATTTCTCTGGTGCGCATTCGTGAGCAGACTTGGGACTTCTACGGTGAGCTGCTCTCCTTCCATGTTGATCCGCAGCCGAAGGAGTCTTTCTTTTGTATTGTTATTTTCTGTCTATTCTGATCCAGACAGTAGGGTAGTGTGGTATTCTTTTGGGTTGTATATTCTACTAGTTGCCCGTAGCTTGTGACACCAGGTTCTGGCACACACTTGGTAGACGATTATTTTGGGGTTGTGTAACTATTTTATTATAGTATTTATCTCTCCTGGTTTTAAATTCCAAGTTGAGTACTTATTCCACTTATTCTAATTAAAAATAATATGGTTATTTTAGTAATATTTCCGCCATGGCTTACCTAACAAGGGTGTCAGGCGCCCTCATGACCTATTGTGAAAATGGATCGTGACATAAATCAAGATCCAACAATCAAGGGAGATCAAATTAATTAAGCTACATTACTTTAATGTTGATATAAGAGATTAAGGACAAGCTAGCATTTATTCGATTTCAACTTTCTGCGAACAACTGTAAACTATAGTTTGTGAAGAATGGCCACATTTATCCCTTCATACTGTCATAGCATGAGCGATTATACTAAGTGACCCGCTTCACCACCACTCAGGCATTCTCATTAATAGAGGTGTCAATATGGGCGGGGCCGAGCTAGCCCAGCGCAGCCTACGTGGGCTTTAGCAATTGACGGGCTGGATTGGGCTAGCCCACAATTTTGATGGGCCTTAAAATGGTTAGCTCACCCCAGCCCTATGTGGGCTGCGGGCCCCCACGGGCCGGCCCATCATTTTTTAAAATATAATTTTATATTTTTTCTCTTATTGGAAATTTTTCACAAAACTTAATAATTTTTTATACTGCTCCAATATATCACAATAAACGCTAAAAAAGTAAAAGACAAGACAATATTTCATTCACTAAAAGTCAAAACTCAAAGCAAACGTCCATGACGCTTATGGGATATCCAACATATCCTCTTCTTAAAACTGATTTGACTCCGCCTGTGAGAAGGTTGTCTTAACATCTTCATTTTCATCTAATATTAGTTAAATATTAAGAATAATTAAATTTTTAAAACTAATTAACGTTTTAAGACTTTGATCTTTTAATATGACGAGCTTAATAAACTTTAAGCTTGTGATACTCTTCTTGTTATATTTTGTGTCATATACTTTTTATATTCTATATATTTTAAATACTTATTTTTATTAGGCCCACGGGCCGGCCCGGCCCAGCCTCAGTCAAGCCTCATGGGCCACGGGCTTACTCGGGCCGGGCTTAAAAGCCTCGTTTTTTAATGGGCTCAAAAAATTCTAGCCCAGCCTTGCTAAATCACGGGCTGGGGCTGGGGTAGCCCAACGGGCCAGCCCATATTGACTGCTCTAATAAAAAATTTACTTTGCCTTAATTTTGTCATAGTTCTTCTGGTAACGATTGTTTGTGCTGAATAATTACTTGCACCTCAGTGTTTAAACCAAATTCACATCAGGAGCGAAAAAACAAAAAGTCTTTTTATGCTCTTTGTGAACGAGAACTTCGACTCTTACACCGTAGAAGGATCAGCTTGACTGTAATCTGACAAAACACGGGAGAGTTGCTGGGCATATAAATAAACAAATCTTAGACCCTAATGACACATTTTAAAATTGTGCGTGTGTATACGGTCAAAGTCACATGCCCCAGTGTAGAAGCTTGAGGTTCCGCCCTAGGTCCGAGTCCGGGAGAGGTCAAGTTCGAAACCGGTGGATCAGGCTCGAGCTGGAAGACAGAGCGTAATGCCCGAAGGTAGGAGTTCGAGGAATACCGAGGCCAAGTATGCTCGACCTCGAAATAGGACCGTTATAGATTTGTACTAGAGCAAGCTAGATTCCTGCCACGTCCCTGAGATCATGGCGCAAATTTCAGAATAAAATCGTACAATTCCGTACTAGGCGGTTAGACAGCTGTAACAAGAATATTCCCTACTGTAAATAGAAATATTCCTTATTTAGGATTCCTCTATTATAAAAAGGGAACCCCAATAATTTGTAAGACCATCTTTTACTGAGCAAAGAATATACTCTCTACTTTTTGCCTGATGTTCATCAGAATTGTCCCTTAGCTTAATTGTTCTTACTTTGGTTATCCAACTTAATTGTTCTTACTGCCCTAAGCCACCTCGAGGTCATCGTCTCGAGGTCACTGCTGCAAAGTAACATTGGTTTGATTCACTTCTATCTTTCATTTATATTTCATATTTCTTGATTACTAATCGGTATTGAACTAAATCACATATTTTTAAACCCACAAATCAAATTTAATTGTTACTCGTATTTTTCGAGGTAAACAGTTTTGCGCCCACCGTGGGGCTAAAGATAATAGTGATTATTTCTTTACTGATTCTTATTACACAAGTTATTTTTACACTTTTTCTTGTCAAGAATCTTTGATTTTCAGGCTGAAACATGTCTAGCTCACAAAACGCACCCGTTCATGACAACGAAGGTCTTGGTGAGAACAACAATGTAGGGGTCGGTGTGCCACCGGCAAACCCTAGGGAAGTGCCAAACGTGGAACCAGTTGATGTTGGTTCTCATATTGCTATAAATACCAACCTAGGCACAGACCCCGAAGGGAGCGTACGCAGGGATGCTTGATCGGGGGACCAAGGAACGCCAGGAGCAGGAGATGGACGATTTAGCCTCCAAGTGATATTTGAGATTCTGCAGGCTCAGCAAGTCGCCATCGCTCAACTTTAAAGTCAGAATAAGACCCCCAGTGTGGCTGAACATGAAAACAATCGACGTGCGGAACCAACGCCAGAAAGACCAAACGGAGACAGCTCGGGGACTGACCCCTCCATTATGAAAATGCTCGAATAGCTCGCTAAGAGGATCGAGTCCAGAGAAAAGAAAATTGAGGATAACGACAAGAAGGTGGAGACTTATTACTCCCGTGTAGACGAGATACCGGGGGCACCTCCAGTTTTGAAAGGTCTAGATGCCAAGAAGTTCATACAAAAACCATTCCTTCAGAACGCAGCCCCGATGCCCATTCCTAAGAAATTTCGCATGCCCGATATACCCAAATATAACGGGACAACCGACCCTAACGAACATATTACTTCATACACATGTGGGATCAAAGGAAATGACTTGAATGATGATGAAATCGAGTCAGTGTTATTGAAAAAGTTTGGGGAAGCACTCTCAAAAGGAGCTATGATTTGGTATCATAACTTAGCTCCTAACTCTATTGATTCATTTGCTATGTTAGCGGACGTTTTCGTTAAAGCTCACGTCGGGGCCATAAAGGTGGCCACGAGAAAATCGGATGTTTTCGAAATAAGATAAAGGAACGACGAGATGTTAAGGGAGTTCGTGTCCAGGTTTCAGGTGGAAAGAATGGAACTGCCGCCGGTCTCCGACGACTGGGTGGTACAAGCCTTCATGCAGGGTTTGAACGAGCGAAGCTCAATTGCTTCTCGACAACTAAAGCAGAACTTGATCGAGTATCCAGCTGTGACATGGTCAGATGTGCACAACTGTTACCAGTCAAAAATCAGGGTTGAGGACGACCAATTAGGAGCCCCCTCGGGCTCAGTTCATCCTAACAGGTTCGTGGCCAAGCCTTTGAGGGATAAAAACAGAGATTCGAGATCAAACAGGGAAAGGTATCAGCCATATGCCGACCGAAGGAACAGCTGCTCAAGCCGTAACATTCCTCGGAGCGATCGGAGAAACGATCGAGGGAAAAGTTCTTGGGGACTCATGAGTAAGAGCGGGTTCAATATTCATACCGACCCCACAGAGGCTCCCCGATTATCAGAGTACAACTTTAGCGTGGATGCATCAGGGATCGTGTCGGCTATTGGAAAAATCAAAGACACCAAGTGGTCGAGGCCCATACAAACCGATCCCTCTCAAAGAAACCCGAACTTGATGTGCAAGTATCACGGTACGCACGGTCATAGAACAGAAGATTACTGGCAGCTAAGGGAAGAGGTGGCTCGATTGTTCAACGAGGGCCACCTTCGAGAATTTCTAAGTGATCGTGCCAAGAACCACTTCAGGGAGAGAGATGCAAGGAAAAATGAACAAGAAGAACCACAACATGTAATCCACACGATCATTGGCGAAATCGACGTCCCACAACAACCTGTATTCAAGAGAATCAAAGTATCAATCACCAGAGAAAAATGAACTCGGAGCTACGTGCCCGAGGACGTCCTGTCATTCTACAACGAGGAAGCAGAAAACATATCCCAACCTCACAACGACGCCCTGGTAATCTCTATTATTTTAAATAAAATTCAAGTTAAACGTGTTTTAGTGGATCCAGGTAGCTCGGCAAACATAATCAGATCGAGGGTCGTGGAACAACTTTGCCTGCAAGATCAGATATTGTACCCGCATCCCGGGTGCTGTGTCACGACCCAAACCCCGCTCCGGTCGTGATGGCGCCTCTCGTGAAGACAAGGCCAGCCAACCAACCCATATCGCCTTTTCAAAAAAATAATTAAATATTAATAAATAGTTAAAAATATGCTTTAATGACATAATTAGCGAAAGTACAACCCGACACAGCCCAAATCGAGCTGTCACAAGTCACGAGCATCTATTAGAGTGTGAATACAGTTCTACAAGGTCTAAAAATTACACGGAACAGGAATAAAGAACATAAGAGAGAAGCGGTGCTGCGAACGCTGGCAGTCACCTCGCTAAACTCCTATAGCTCTGCCTCCAATCAGCCAAAACCCGCTACCGGGTGAATAAATACCTGCATCTGCACATGAGGTGCAAGGAGTAAAGTGAGTACTCCAACTCAGTGAGTAATAAAGGTAAATAACAACTGAGCAGTAAGAAATCACGTAAAGCAACCAACATGCTGTATAGAAGCAGTGTACAATCCTTTGAGAAAGCAGTGAAGCTGTGAAATCCTTAGAATTGTCTTGGATCAGTTTAAATCTCTTTTGAAAATGATCTTTTCAACAATTACGAAATGGTTTCAAAATAGTTAGTGCCGATAAGCACAGAAGATCCGCCCCTCAGGCACAAATACCACAGTATAACAGGTAAAAGGCAAGTAAATATGCAAGATGAGCAAAATAAAAGTTCGCCCCTCGGGCAATATCTCAAAACAGTACCAGCCCCTTGGGCTCACTCTCAGAACACTCTCAGCCCCTCGGGCTCTCTCTCTCAGATCACTCTCAGCCCCTCGGGCTCTCTCTCTCAGATCACTCTCAGAATAGTATCATATAGTAACCGCTGCGGCGTGCAGTCCGATCCACATCTCGCTGCGGCGTGCAACCCGATCCATATATCGCTGCGGCGTGCAGCCCGATCCATATATCGTCGACGGCTCTCACTGGGGGTGTGCAGACTCCGGGAGGGGCCCCTTACGGCCCTAGCGCAATATCAAGCCACCTCGTGGCATCATCACTCGGCACTCGGCCTCACATCACTCGGCACTCGGCCTCACATCACTCAAGCCACCTCGTGGCATATAAAGTATCTCAGGCCCTCGGCCTCATATCACTCAGCATATCCTCACATATGGCCCTCGGCCTCACTCAGTCCGAAAATCATCACAAGCCCCTCGGGCATTTGTAAAACAGTAGTTCTCAGCCCAAAATATCATTTAGAAATATCATTTAAGTTTCAAATCTTAGTAAAAGTGGCTGAGTTTGTAAAACAATAGATATCAACAGGACTGAGTTCATGTATAAGTCAAAACAGTGAGGAAAACTCCCCAAAGGGTTCAAATAATTGGCACGAAGCCCAAATATGGCAGTCAGCCCAAATCATGATGATAGCAAATAAGTCTCAGTCAAATACGTGGTAAAATCATCAATCGGGACGGACCAAGTCACAATCCCCAGTAGAAAATGACCCCACACTCATCATCAAGCGCATGTCTCACCTCAATATAGCACTACGATGTGCAATCCGGGGTTTCAAACCCTCAGGATATCATTTACAATCATTACTCACCTCGATCCGGTCCAAACTCTAGCCCGCGATGCCTCGCCCGCACGAATCGACCTCCGAATGCTCCAAATCTAGCCACAATCAGTACATAATCATTAAAATATGCTAAGGGAGCGAAGCCCACTCGAAAATATCCAATTTAACATCAAAATCCCGAAATTGCTCAAACCCGGCCCTCGGGCCCATGCTTCGGAATTCGACGAAACTCACAAAATCCGACAAGCCATTCAACCACGAGTCCAACCATACCAAAATTACTAAATTCCGATAACAATTCGGCCTCCAAATCTTCAAATCTTATTTTCAAATCCCTAGGTCCAAATCCCCAATTTACACCTAAAAAACATGTAATCTAGTCGGATTATTCGATGATAATTCAATATTATGGAGTAGAAATAATCACAAGTGACTTACCTCAAGATTTCCCATGATTTCTTGCTCAAAAATCGCTTCAAGCCATGTTCTTTCACTAAAAAAAAAGGTCAAAATGAGCTAAAAAACGCAACAACTTTAATAAACCTGTTCTGGTCGCTAAAAGACCCATTCCCGTCGCTAAAAGTGACAAATCTGGTCGCTAAAGGTGCGCACCAGATCCTGCTGCACCAGCAATATTTATTTTCACTAAAAAGGCTCTAACTCCACCATACGAACTCGGAATTCGATGATTCTTGTTCCTATGAGTCACAAATAATGATACGAACATATTCCTTCAATCGAAACTCAATTCGGAGCTCGTTTGCTCAGTGCGATATCCATTTCGCTCGTTAAACAATTACTCATGATTTGCGTCAAAAACTCAATCGCGACTTGATGAAATTAGACCAAACTTTCCAGATCACTCCTATAATTCATTATCAAAATTCCGGAAGTCTCAAAATCAAATTTTGATCTCTAGAACTAAAAATGGACCTTTGGATCATAACATAATTCAAACTTGTTCCAACCTTCGGAACGCTCGAAACAACATCGAAATATCAAATCACCCTCGGATTCAAGACTAAGAATTCCAAAACTTCCGAAATCCGAATTCTATCAAAAAGTCTATCAAACCTCGTCCGAATGACCTGAAATTTTGCACACACATCCCAAATGACATGACGAAGCTACAGCAACTCTCGGAATTCCATTCCGACCCCCGGATCAAAATCTCACCTATCAACCGGAAAACGCTGAAATCTCAATTTCGCCAATTCAAGCCCAAACCTTCCACGGACTTCCAAAATGCATTCTGATCATGCTCCTAAGTCCCAAATCACCTAACGGAGCTAACCAAATCATAAAAATTCCGATCCAAGATCATATACAATCAAGTCAAATCTTGGTCAAACCTTTCAAATTCAAAGCTTTCAACTGAGACTGTTCTTTCAAATTTATTCCAATTTTCCTGAAAACCAAAACCAACAATCTACATCAGTCATAATGCATTACACGGGGCAAGTCATGCCCGAGAACTGGCGATCAAAGTGCAAAATCTCAAAACGACCGGTCGGGTCGTTACAGCTGAATGGCTTCAACATGGCAAGCGAAACAACAAAGGGGGAGATTATCTTGCCAGTAAACGTAGTCGGGACCATACAAGACACCAGGTTCCATGTCATCGAAGGTGACATGAGGTATAACGCGCTCCTCGAGAGACCTTGGATACACAACATGAGGGCAATGCCTTTGACTCTCTACCAAATGGTGAAATTCCCGACAGAGGAAGGAGTGAAAACAGTCCACGGAGAACAACATGCTGCAAAAGAGATGTTTGCAATCGAGGAAGTGGTGTCGATACCAGAACCCTTGGCCTTGGAAAAATCGAGCTCCAAAGGTAAGCAGGCGGCCAAGTGGCAATCACAGCTCCCAGCCCCGATGGAATCAGAATAACAGGTAGCCGAAGGCGAAGAAGCGAACTTCCTTGCTCCTCGAACCATCGTTGTTCCCGAGGAGTCCGATGCTACCAAGTCGACCGCACAAGAGAAAGGTACACCTGGGAACGGGATTAACCCCCGAATTCAGGAAAAAACTCATCTAGTTTCTTATTGATAAAATGGATTGCATTGCTTGGTCCCATTTAGATATGACAGGGATTCCGCCGGAAATCACCACACATAGGCTGAGCATCAATCCGAGGTTTAAACCAGTGAAGCCAAAAGGGAGGCCTCAGTCCGAGAAGCTACGTACCAACATCCAGTTGACAAGATGCTCGAAAAACAAATAGGAAAAACAACGAAAGCCTATATTAATGATATGACTGGTTAAGTCCCTATGCGCAGAGGACCATTTTAATTCATTTGAAGGAAATATTCAAAGTTTCGAGGCAATGTGATACGAAGATTAACCCAGAGAAATGTGCCTCCGGAGTTGGCTCGGGTAAGTTTCTCGGCTTCATGGTGTCAAATCGGGGTATCAAAATCATCCCCGACTAGACCAAGGCTTTCGAAAAAATCACGATCGCGGATAGTAAGATAAGACCGTACTAAGCCCTTAGAGTTGTTTGCAAAAGATCTTACAAACTCGGCACGATGGATGCTCTCAATGGCGCGCGATCTCGAAGACACACCTTTTTACACGAAGGACTTAGGTTTTAAAGCATACGTTGCACTCTTTTTTCCTTAGCTCGGATTTTGTCCCAAATGGGTTTTACCGGCAAGGTTTTTAACGAGGCAAAAATTATGTGCTACCTAAGGAGAACTCAACAGTATTCAAGCCTCCTTTTCAATCAACCTCGAATACTGGGGGGCATCACCCTCAGAGATTGCATTTTCAAGAAAAACACTTCACGCCTAAGAGGGCCTCGATAGGAAAACATTGTATTGGGCCAAGCGGCCAGATGAACCGTGTCCATATAGAATAGTCGAGCCTCGACGGCAGAACATGTACGCATGTATCGAATTACTTGAAGAAGCATTCTGTTTATATCAAAAACACTTTGCGTCTCGAAGAAGTCTACTATTATACGAGCTCTACACTTATAACCTTACGGGAAACGGCTCAAGAGCCAAAGCATAAAAGCACCCCCGAGTACTCGGGGACTGTCATTGGCAGTCAATGCACCCGAGTCACTAAAAACTCGGACTCATAAGACCTTAAAGAGGCATTCACCCGAAAAAAAGGCCAAGGCTAATATACTCGGGGACTAACTTTTTAAACAAGTTCGAAAAGTTAACGGGGAACAAGTCCAAGGGACACACCTGAAGGCTACGGCCAAATAAAAGGTTACGACCATACTAAAGACTAGGGTCATATAAAAGGCTACAGTCGAAATAATGCGGCTCAGAGATGTCCGACTTCCGCCATGAATTTAAGGCCTTCAAACACTTTGTTAAAACCGGTTAAATCAGGCTACCCTCGGGCAAAAGCGAAATATAATGGGCTTCCATAAATTTAGCCCCCGAATAATTTAATGGCTTCGATAAATTCAGCCCTCGAACAATTTAAAGGCTTCAACAACATCAACCCTCGGTAAAACCTCAAGAGATATTCGATTATCAGTATGCAAACAAGGTCCCGATACGTCGAACCTTCGAAAAACCCAATGGGTACAAAAAACACATGCTAAGGCATAGTTAAATTTTCACTAAGTCTTTTAGCCGAAATGAGGGAAAAATTATGTAGCCATTCTAAAGGCCGAATCGGTCCAACTTAAAGAGCCTAAGGGCCAATATAAAGAGCCTAAGGGTCAATCTAAAGACCCCAAGGGTCAACTTCGAAAGGCTTAAGGGCCAAAAACTTATAGTTCGAGACTCCGTTCTCACTTTACCCGGACTATGAGTCACGAAATCCCGAGCTCACATCAGATCGATTTAAATTTGGCTCGAGGATTATTATATCCATAAAGATCTAAGGGTTAACTATATCTCAAGTTCAAACCAATTCTATGACCAATCACTCAAGTTATACAAACTAAGTATTCCGTAAATAAGGACAATATGAAATCCAGCACAAGTCAAAGATGGGATAAAAAATTCCCCTTACATTTCCAAAAGATGATTACAGAAGATATTTACACGAGGGACACTTGCACAAAAACAAAATGAAGAAACCTAAAACTACTTCAGGGTCACATCTTCAGGGGCCGCATCTTCGAGAGCCTCATCCTCGGGGACTTCGTCTTCGTCTTCTCCACTCTCAGAGCCACTGGCTGAATCATCCTCATTAGAAAGCAGAGTAGCAGCTTCCTCTTCCAAGGTCTTCGCCTTCTCGATATCGGCTGAAAGATCGAAGCCACGAGCATGCACCTCCTCGAGGGTTTCCCTTTAGGACTGTCGCCTAGCATGGTCGAGTGCACATGATAGCTTAACTTCGGCCACAGTGGAGATCTCCTTGGCCTGGGCGTTAGCCGCTTCGACATCAGCTCGGTACGAAGACATAATTGCCTCAGCGTCGGATCTGGCCTTGGCCAACTTAGCAGCGGATTTAGCTTTAAGCTCCTCGATTTCGCGGCCTCGAGCTAGGCTCTCCTCCTTCACACTTTGAAATTGACGTTCGAGTGAAGCCAACTCTTCTCGAAGAGTTTCTTTCTCATAGGCGAGATCGTCCATGCTTTGCCTCCACCCCAAGGTCTCGGCCTCCTTCGTCTTAAGCTCCTCCCGAAGCTGCATCACCAATTTGCCCTTCTGATGAAACTGCAAAGTTAAAAGTATTAATTGTCAAAACAACAAGTACATAACAGACCCTAGAAGGCTAGACTAGCTTTTCAACAAACTCGGCCAGTCCTTGGCAAGCCTGCGTCAATTTAACTTGAAGATCGTTGATCTCCACCACTTTCTTAACATAAAGGGTTTTGAGACTGTCCCTCTCTTCCGAAACCTTCTTAAGCTCAACCTCACATCGAGCAAGATCAGTTCGAGACTTGGAAAATGACCTTTTGTGGAGCACCACAGCCTTCATAAAAAAAGGAGGGAAAGATAGATTCAGAACAGCAAAAACAAAGGCGCAGGCATAAAAAATAGAAAACTCACTTGTTTGAAGAGTCGACGAGCCTCATCGAAAATGAAGGAAGCATCTGGGTCGGGGCTATGTTCAAGCCCTACAAGGCATTCACAAAAGATGTCATGCCCTTCGTGGCTCGCTTCCACTTCAGAAGACCTCATATTCAGAGCATCTCGAATTTGCCCCTCGGAGAACTCAAGGCCAAGAGGTGAGTCGTCCACATTTATTACCCCAAGTGATCCACTCGGGGCATTCTCTTTTGTTTGAAGAGGCTCGGGATCGGGCCGTTCGGCCTCACCCTCCAAATGGCCTCCTAGACGAGGTGCCTTTTTTTTGTACGATGGCTCGGGGACTTTGTTTGAACTCCCCTCGGAGATTTCTTCGGCTCTGGAATGAGCCACATCAACCATCACCGGCTCGACGGTCTTCGAGACATCGGCGTTTCCTCTTTCACGAGCTACCAACAGGCAGTCGTCATCATCTTTTTCCTCTAGATCTCGAAGGCGTTGGGCTATTTTTGGAGATAAGGCCGCCGTATCGGCCTTGGACCTTCAAGCCAGACTCTTCTTAGGCCTCAGGGGATTTGCAGATGACTCTCTTTTTCTTTTTCTTTCTTTAGAAGACTTCGGAATCTCTTCTTCATCGGCCGGGGCCAGCCGCAGAGCAACGGCGTCTCTAAGACCTGCACGAAACCGAAATAAGTATCCTACGGGATAAGTACAAGAAAACAAACAAGAGAACTCACCATGGTTTTTGGCCTCCCATCGACCCTTGACCAAATCTCGCCAGCAACACTCCGAATAAGAGTAAGTGGAAGCCAGCTTTCAGACCCAGCCTTCGAGGTCCGGGACCCCACCTGAAAACCAAGCAGTGGCTGCGCCATCGGAAAGGGGTTAGACAAAAGAAAAGGGTAAAGCTGAGAAAGAGAAGAGAAAGTAGGGTATAAACCTGCCATACACTTACGTTTCATGTTCCAGTCCTCGGGGAACGGTATCCAATCAGCAGGAATCAGGTCGGAGGTCCTGACTCGAACAAACCGGCTCATCCACCCTCGGTCTTTGTCCTCATCGATACTACAGAAGAGAGATTTCAAGGATCGGTATTGCAATTTTATCAAGCCACCTCGATAAAGTCGGGGACTGTACAGTCTGATCAGATGGTCGAGGGTGAAAGACATCCCCTCAACTTGGCTCGAAAAGAATCTGATCAAGTAAATGATTCACCAAAATGAAGGGTAAATCTGGCCAAGCGTCACTCGGTATTGTTGGCAAAATTCAAGAATAACTGGATCTATGGGACCATGAGCCGGAATTGCAGGACCCAGCATGAATGGGTAGGTGTATACGCTCAAGTACCCCGCTTTATATGTAGTGATGTCCTCCTCAGAGGAAGGAATCACTACTTCTTTGTTCTCCCACTTGCAGTCCTCCTTTGCTTGCACAAGCTCGTCCTTGGTTAGCAAGCAAACATATCGAGACATGGGCTCGCATCGGCCTGGTGTCGACACAGGTTTCTCGATTTTGAAATCGGACATTATTTCACATGGCGGAGGGATGCACTCCTCAATATGAGGGGGCACTACTGGTTTGCTCTTGGTCGATCGGGAAGATGAAGAAGCCTTTTCTTTCTGGGGAACCGGTTTAGAGGTTTTAGCCATCACGACACGGAAATTCAAAGAAAATGGAAAGTGTTGATAGTGAGATAGAAGAGAAGGAGGAATTCAGAGAAATTGAAAGAGCTAATAAAACTTTGAGAACAATATGAGAGTAAAGTTTGCAAGGTTATGAAGTTTGTCCATTTATAGAGGTCACTTAACCGTACTTTGGAAGACAAAAGGCCGACCGTCAGCCGCCTCCAATCAATGACTTTGGAAACCGCACAAAAAGCAACCTTTTCAGTCACTTCAATAGCTGACGTTACGAGATTGGCATCAGAATCGAGGCGTCGATGATCAATTCGTTTTTTTATCAATCTATTTCGAGTTCGAGCGAAGTGTTCACTCAATTACTAAGCCCAAGGGCTACCTGAGTTTGAGAAATTTCTTACTCGGGGACTATAAAAAAGCCTAAGGGCTAACTTTATTTCAGGATTCGAGCAAGTACTCGCTTGACTACTAAGCCCAAGGGCTACCCAAGTTCGAAGGAAGTTCTCACTCGGTGATCGTCTACAGAGCCTAAGGGCTAACTTTATTTCGAATTAGAGACCTTGCTCTCACTTAACTCAGACTCAGGAATCTCGATGTTTCGAGTTCGCATCGAATCAATTTAAGCTCAGGTCGAGGATTAGCGAAAGCCTTAAGGGATATTATGTTGGTTGATTAAAAACGTAAGGGTTTATTACATCCTGAGTCCGGTGTTTGGACTAGTCGTTAAAATTATACAATCACATTTTTCACAAGTAAAGACAGAACGGAATTCAACACGAGCCAAAAGGAAGACAAAGGTATCCTTTTATATTTCCGAGAAATGGTTGCAAAATATAACTACAACACCTACAAGGGTACTTACACAGAAACAAAGAAGCAAAAACAAAAGCCAAAAACCTAATCTACTTTTAAGGCCACGTTCTCGAGAGCATCATCTTCGAGAGCCTCCTTCCCGGGGACCCCGTTTTGACCGTTGGGAATATCTTTGTACCCGAAGAGATTTGAGGCAGAAAGTCTTCGATAAATGTAACTATATTTCCAGCAGCGGAGACTGAACGTTCTGTTGAAATTTTGGGCCGTAATCCGTTAAAAAAGAGCATCAAAAGAAAAAGACCAGAAGGGAAGACCAGAAGATGTAGCTTCACCTTCTATCACAAGAAAAATCAAAAGGGTTGCAAGGTACACGAGCAAAGATCCAAGAGTGTTTATCCTTGGGACATTGTTCTGGGGTGGGATGCAAAAGTTATAGACGATAGTGCCATCTCATTCCATGGAGAGCAAAAGGAATGAAGTGCTACACCAGGTTGAAGTTAAGAGAGATGAGCAGCAGTGTAAAATTTGCATATTTTCTGATGCGAGAAGGATTCAGCGCCCTTCTCACGTTGTTTCGAATCGAAGCTTTGGAAAGGAAAACCTTGGCATAACTGGTAAAGTTGCTGCCATATGACCAAGTGCTCGCAGGTTCGAACCATGGAAATAGATGATTAAAGAAGGAAGCAAAGAAGGGAGAAGACCAAAAGAAGATAAAGATGAAAAAAGCACAGTTCTTTGTTCAACAAGATAGCCTCCTATTTATAGAAAGGCGGCGACAAATCGGCGGCGCAAGTGGCCGGCTAACACTGACACGCATTTGATGTTTTGGGGAAAAGCACCGATGAGACATTCCCGGTCATTTCAAGCACCTACGTCACGGCCGTGACATCATCATGAGAAGCTCGGGGAAGTCGAGGTGCAAATCGTTTCTTATCATCTTATTCTAAGAAACGCGGGGACTATCTGTATACGGTCGAAGTCACATGCCCCCAGTGTAGAAGCTTGAGGTTCCGCCCTAGGTCCGAGTCCGGGAGAGGTCAAGTTCGAAACCGGTGGACTAGGCTCGAGCTGGAAGGCAGAGCGTAATGCCCGGAGGCAGGAGTTCGAGGAATAGCGAGGCCAAGTATGCTCGACCTTGAAATAGGACCGTTATGGATTTATACCAGAGCAAGCTAGATTCCTGCCACGTCCCTGAGATCATGGCGCAAATTTCGGAATAAAATCGTACAATTCCGTACTAGGCGGTTAGACAGTTGGAACAAGAATATTCCCTACTGTAAATAGAAATATTCCTTATTTAGGGTTCCTCTATTATAAAAAGGGAACCCCAATCATTTGTAAGACCATCTTTTACTGAGCAAAGAATATACTCTCTACTTTTTGCCTGTTGTTCATCAGAATTATCCCTTAGCTTAATTGTTCTTACTTTGGTTTTCCTACTTAATTGTTCTTACTGCCCTAGCCACCTCGAGGTCACCGTCTCGAGGTCACTGCTGCTAAGTAACATTGGTTTGATTCACTTCTATCTTTCATTTCTATTTCATATTTCTTGATTACTAATCGGTATTGAACTAAATCACATATCTTTAAAATCACAAAATAAATTTAATTGTTACTCGTATTTTCGAGGTAAACAGCGTGCCTAGGCCGGAAATGAACTATATCACTATGGGATGGTGATAAATGATGAAAAGTGCACATTTTTTAGTATATTTGTATTTTAGTTATTGTGGTAGTAGTGGTAGATTACGTGATTTTTGAAGTGAAATATGCTCATCATGTGTTTCTTAGGTGTAGGAACGATTTTGGATGATAAATGATCAAAAGATAACAATTTGACACAAAAAGGGAGACATGGAAAGAATTGGGAGCTCGTCCAATGTCGTGCGTGGCACGAAAATGGACGCGAAAAAGGAGAAAACCAAAGGAACAAAATAGCGAAGTGAAGGAAGGCACGTATCGCTTTGCGAACTTGAACATTGCAAAAGCCGAGTCCGCGTCCATGGGCGTGCGACGCGCGAAGGCAGACGCGGATTCCAGCTCTCCTGTTCAAGATTGGATTGTATTGGACGACCCTCCACCCTACTTAGGTCATATAAATACATTCTAAAACGTAATTTTGGGAGAGACACTACTTTTGAGAGAGAGAAGACTTTGGGGATGCAAGAACACGCTTGGAGCAAGGAGAAGGATTCAACTTTACGTTTTTTCTTCTTTCTTCCTATTTCTCCATTATTATTAATTCTAGTATTGTATCTTTACATACTAGCATGAATAACTAATTTCATATCTAGGGTTTTGATGGAACTGTTTGGAGGATGAATTCTTGTTACGTTTTTATATAATTGAGCCTTTGAATTTCTCTACTTGTTTTACTATGTGCTTATTTCAGTTGATTGAAGAGCTCTCAATTGACTGGGCCTATTTGTTATGTATTGCTTGGGAAAGGGCACATAGTTAGGTAGTTGTTAAACAACATCACTTCTAACATATATGAGAATTAATACGGAGGGTTTAAAGGAGGAATTAATAATGTTGTTGTTGTTGTTCGAGATGAACTTCTTTTTGCATATGATGAAAACGTCATCAGTTTGTTATCCCATGAGACGAGCTGGATAATATAGAATAAGAGGTTCAAGGAATAGAGGTAAAAACAAAAGTAAGTCAAGGTCCAAATGCCAAAATTGTTCGTGCAACGACTGTGACAAGAAAAGACATATCAAAAAGTCTGCCACAAGTTAAAGCAAGACACTAGAGAAGGAAAGAAATTTGCAAATTACGAGAATAATGTTGTTGTTATTGTTCGAGATGGCCTTCTTTTTGCATATGATGAAAACGTCATCAAATTTGTATCCCATGAGACGGGAAGGATAGTATAGAATAAGAGGTTCGAGGAAAAGAGGTAAAGCAAAGTAAGTCCAGGTCTAAATGCCAAAATTAATCGTGCAACCACTGTGAAAAGAAAAGACATATCAAAAAGTTCTGCCACAAGTTGAAACAAGACACTAGAGAAGGAAAGAAAGTTGCAAATAACAAGTATAATGTTGCTGCTATTGTTCGAGATAGCCTTTTTTTTGTGCATATGATGAAAACGTCATCAATTTGGTATCCCATGGAACAAGCTGGATAGTATAGAATAAGAGGTTCGAGGAATAGAGGTAAAAGGAAAAGTAAGTCAAAGTCCAAATGCCAAAATTATTCGTGCAATCACTGTGAGAAGAAAAGAGATATCAAAAAGTTCTGCCACAAGTTGAAGCAAGACAATAGAGAAGGAAAGAAAGTTGCAAATAACAAGAATAATGTTGATGCTATTGTTCGAGATGGCCTTCTTTTTGTATATGATGAAAACGTCATCAATTTTGTATCCCATCAGATGAGATGGATAGTATAGAATAAGATTTTCGAGGAATAGAGGTAAAAGCAAAAGTAAGTCAAGGTCCAAATGCCTAAATTATTCGTGCAACCACTGTGACAAAAAAAGACATATCAAAAAGTTCTGCCACAAGTTGAAGCAAGACACTAGAGAAGGAAAGAATGTTGTAAATGACGAGAATAATGTTGCTGCTATTGTTCGATTTGGCCTTCTACTGTAGTTATTACATGTTCAATTTGTGCAAATTTTCTTAAAGCTCCGCCCTTTCATCGGTTTTGGTCCTTTGAGATTCCACCAATAATACATTTATGTGTAGACTTTTCATTTCTTTTATTGCACTTATAAGTAATGGAAAACTATGTATTGCATGGTCCATGAAGATTATACTGGAAAACTATAAGTATTGCTTATTGTTAGCACATACAAAAAGTCACCAGGATTTTTAGTTAGATAACAATGTTCAACGTCTAGAATGGAATGCACCCTATCAGTGAAGCAAGAAACTTTAGTCCTGTCTATTTATAGTGAACTAGTAAATTTGCTTGTGCTTCGCACGATCGTAAAAGTCGACATTGCAGATTCAATTCCTCTTTTTTTTTAGAAAGGTAACGCTGATAAACAAAATATTTGAAAATTTCAATAGAGGGAGGAGAAGAAATGGAAAAGTACTCAACTTTGTTGGAAAATATTAACTTTCATAATTTTATGTTTAGGAGTAATAAAATATAAATAGACGGATATATTACATTCCTGGGATAAACTTTTAACATCAATAAGAGGAATTTTCAGAAACCACTATTGTTTAGTAGCTATTAACTTCCTATAGCTAGTATATACATAATTACTTCCTATAGCTATTATTAAGTTATTACGGTAGTGTATTCGCTGTATTCTCGCTGCTGTATTCATGAATACAGCAGCAAAAAATGCCTAAAATTTAGGGTAGTCCAGCTGTACGCACATGTATTCACATGTATTCGTGCCATGTATTCATGAATACAACAACAAAAAGCGCCTAAAATCAGGGCAGTCCAGCTGTACGCGCATGTATTCACATGTATTCGCATTGCTGTATTCATGAATACAGCAATAAAAAGCGCCTAAAATCAAGGCAGTCCATCTCTACGTGCATGTATTCACATGTATTCGCGCCATGTATTCATGAATACAGCAGTAAAAAGCGCCTAAAATCAGGGCAGTCCAGTTGTACGCGCATGTATTCACATGTATTCGCTTGCTGTATTCATGAATACAACAGTACAAAACACCTAAAATCAGGGTAGACCAGCTGTATGCGCATGTATTCACATGTATTTGCGCCATGTATTCATGAATATGATAACGGCAATCACCTTAAAAATAGGTATGTCCAGCTGTCTAAGAGAGAGGAAAAATATAAAAGCGTATTTCATGCTTTATTTCATGCATCAATGGTAGTATATACCATAAATACTTATTTTGCTATAAAATATAAAAGGTAGCTATAGAAAATAATATTTTAAAATAATTTTGATTTATAATAAATATGGTGTATACCTTTGCTATAGGAGGTAAAATTTTCTTTCAATAATAAAGCTCTACTTATTCCAATTCTGTCGTGTAAATATAAATTACAATAATGCTAACTTTTCATCTTGGAATGGTCCAAAGTAGACCGCTAAAGTTAAGATATACAAAAATCTGCCAAATTCACCGAGGGAATAACACTTATATGTAATCTTTAATTCTTAAAGAGACTTTTATCTTGTTGAAGACCATTCCAGGGAAAAACTATCAAGACAAAGAAAAGACCTCAATTTCAAGAAACTATACTTCTTGAAGGTCATTATGTTTTGCTGCTAACTCTACTCTTGAAAGACATTTTTTAATTCAATGGATTTCTCTTCAGTGGATCAATCGGTAGCCTTTCCAGCAAGAACTGACACATACACAACTGAACAACAAAAAAAAAATTAGAGAATCCAACAGGCCAAGAAAGCTATACCGGTCATTATTTTTACATCAAACAGTTACTATGATACTTTGAACGCAAATGCTATGAACATACTTTGAGGAAGATACAATTACAATAAGAAGCCGTATGTGATGACCTGGCGTGTCATCACGTCACATAGGCGTCATTTGGCATATATCAATGTCATGTTGAAGCTTACATAGGAGGACGGCTAGCATTTGTGAGAAGATTCTAGAGAAGTATGGACATTTCCTTAGGAAGATCCTAGATCCTTAGAGATTTGCTAGGAAAGTCCTTAGAAGATTCTAGCTATGTAGAAAATTCTAGAGAAGGGACTTACTTGTAAATAATAGGGACTTGTGTAACAATTAATATTTATACACTAGCCCCTAGGAGACTAGTATATAAAGGGGGCCATTCATTTGTAATTCACCAAGCAAACAATTCAAGTTCTCTCTAATAAAAAGCTTACTTTAACAATTCTCTTGTATTCTTTCTATCACTCTCTTAGCAATCTTGAGTGTAGTAAGGCTAACTTGACATGGCAAAAATATGAGCAAGTTGTGCAAGATCGTGAGTGAGTTGTCAAGTGCTGCACGTGTACTTAGTTAACAACTGAGGATGTGACAACGTGGTATCAGAGCAAAGGATGCAACTAAGGGAATGGCGAACGACGGAGAAATTAACGCTGCCAACACCTAAGCCAACATCATCTGGGATGCTGCTGGCAAGAGCGGCCATAGCAACAATCCTAGGCAGATCTTTTCGTGTTTAAAATTTATTTACATGTCAAAGATCGGATCTGAGACGTACCTGGTAAAGAGAGTCTCGTTTCAAAGTTTCTTCGATAATGCGAAGAATCTATGCGTATCAACACCGAGACTGATCCTTGCTATCAACCCTTTGATCAATGAAACCCGCGAACAAATTGAATGAAATTTGTATGCTGGAATTTTCTCCAAATCCAGCCAACAACACGGCAAGAAAACTAATTTTCTTTGCCAAGACTATCTCTTAATTTTTACTGCTCCGAAAAACTCTTTTTCGTTTAACAGATGCTAGGTCTCCTTTTTCCCGTAGCTTTTCTTAGCACTTAGTGATGTATTTATATATCACTTAAGCCAACAATACTTTCCACTAGGTTAACGAAAAATTATAAGCGTTTGGGCTTTTTTTTTTCTTTCCAATTCAAAATTGAACTTTAGAAAAAAGGTAATTCTATTGAAGATGGAATCCTATTCCAAAACGGGAAACACGTTGCCACTAAGTCCCTTTTGTAGACTTCATACGTGAATCCAATTCTTAATTGGATTTCACTAATTAGTCTTCATTAATTTTTATATATTTCATATACATATATATATCAATCAAGAGATATAATTTTATTTCTATTCCAAATAGAAAACTTTAATTTGTTCACAATATTAATTATATCCTCAGTGCTAGCAAAGAATATAATAATATTTCAATTGGACTAATAACTCTATTTGACTAATTAAATTCGTTAATTTAATTGTCAAATAATAAAGTAACTAATCCTTTAGCAAAGATCAGAACACTCGTTAGTGTGCGACCCCATAGGTTCAATACTAAGCTGGTAGTAAATTGACCACATCAATATACTGATCAAGGGTGGCGTCTAGCAACACTCCTTAACGACCGGATAGCATGAAGTATACAATTTACTCTCAAGAACCAGTAGAAGAATAATGTAGTAATTCCTTCCGTCCTTATAGCTCCGAGTCACCCTAGGATATGGTTCAACTGTCAAATCCTAATAGGCGACCAACTATGTGTTCATGTCAAATATAATCGACCATCGAATGACCTAAGAAACTCATTTCTTCTTTCATTCAATTGCCCTGGCCAAGGTCTTAATTTGGTCGTTTATAATTCATGACAACATGGAGCTTAAACTCATTACCAAGAGTTGACAGATTCCATCTTGATCAATCACTAATTCTACAAGCATTTAATCATGCCCAATATCCTTTCAACTATCGCCCTGGGGCCATAGGTGCCTGGTATCAAAGCACAATAAATAACTTGTCAATTACTATGACGATCTCAGGTCAAAGGAAACTTTTACATCACATTCTTCAAGAGAATATCCTATTGACAGTTTACGGTAATTCTAACCACTAGGAATTATCCAATGAGTCGATTCAATGATCATATCTCTATATGCATCATCTATCTATGTGATTCAGTTAATAAGATCAACTAATCTTTATCCCATAAAGACAATCACATAAATATTGATCTAACCGGATTACTAATGTCCAAATTAATAATCCTACGATCAAGAACAAATTTAGATTAAATTGTAAGAGACTTTGCTCTCATTATCATGATCTCTATCACGATGACAAATCTCAAAATTTAATCAAGGACCTTATCAAATTAATCAAAAAATTAATAATAACTATGATAAAAGAATGCCATATATTTTTTTATATCAAATAACGTTCACAAAAATATGTTC
This sequence comes from Nicotiana attenuata, assembly GCF_001879085.1. NCBI lineage: Eukaryota > Viridiplantae > Streptophyta > Magnoliopsida > Solanales > Solanaceae > Nicotiana > Nicotiana attenuata. The sequence continues at coordinate 5,212 of NW_017674727.1, read as the reverse complement.
AAATAATCAAATATGAGATTGGATCTAGGGCATATCTACTATATCCCTAACAATCTCCCACTTGCACTAGAGCCAATCGCTCTTGTACTTCATTCCCAATTTCCACTTGTGCTTGTCAAACTTCTTTGCGCCAAGAGCTTTAGTGAATGGGTATGGAGCATTTTCCTTTCCATCAACCTTTTGAATCTAGACGTCCCCACGTCCAATGATTTCTCTTATCAAGTGATCCCTTGGCAGAACATGTTTGGATTTTTGGTGTGATTTTGGTTCTTTTGCTTGAGCAATGGCTCCAGTGTTGTCACACAACAATGGAATTGTACCTTCTATTGAAGGAACCACACCAAGTCCAGTTAAGAACTTTTTCATCCATACAGCTTTCTTAGCAGCTTCACTAGCTGCTATATATTCTGCTTCAGTCACTGAATCAGCTACTGTAGCTTGTTTGGAACTTTTCCAACTCACTGCATCACCATTTAAGGTGAATACATAACCAGAAATAGATTTGCTATCATCTCTATCTGAAGAGAAACTTGCATCAGTATAACCTTCAAGTTTCAACTCAGAATCTCCATAGATGAGGAATTGGTCTTTAGTCCTTCTTAAGTACTTAAGAATGATCTTCACCACCTTCCAATGTTCCTCACCAGGATTTGCCTGATATTGGCTAGTCACTCCAAGTGCATAAGCCACATCAGGACGTGTACATGTCATGGTATACATGATAGCTCCCACTGACTAGCGTATGGGATCCTACTCATGCGTTCTCTCTCTTCAGGTGTTTTAGGACAATCCTCCCTACTGAGAGTAATTCCAGTGCCTATCGGTAGATAGCCTCTTTTGGAATTATCCATATTATACCTCTTTAAGATGGTATCAATGTACAAAGACTGGGAAAGTCCAAGCAGCTTCCTAGATCTATCTCTATAGATCTTTATTCCTAATATATAAGCTGCTTCTCCCAAATCTTTTATTGAGAACTGTTCAGATAGCCAAATCTTAGTACTTTGCAATGCCGCTATATCATTCCCTATGAGCAATATATCATCAACATACAACACTAAAAATATAATTATGCTCCCACTAACCTTTTTGTACACACAAGGTTCTTCTTCGCATCTAACAAAATTGAACTTTTCAATTGTCTTGTTAAATCGAATATTCCAACTTCGAGAAGCTTGCTTTAGTCCATAAATGGATCTTTGTAGCTTGCAAATTTTATTATGATCAGACGAAGATGTGAAACTTCAGGTTGTGTCATGTACACATCCTCTTCTAGCTCACCATTAAGGAAAGTTGTTTTCACATCCATTTGCCATATTTTATAATCATAGTATGCTGCTATAGCAAGCAAAATTCGAATAAATTTGAGCATTGCCACGAGAGAGAACGTCTCGTCGTAGTCGACTCCTTTTTTCTGACGATATCCCTTGGCAACAAGACGGGCTTTGTAGGTCTCCACCTTTTCGTCTGCTTCAATCTTTTTCTTAAAAACCCATTTACAACCAATAGGTGTTATATCCTTTGAAGGTTCAACTAAAGTCCATACTTTATTTTCCATCATGGATTCCATTTCGGATTCCATGGCCTTTAGCCATTTCTCATAATCAGAACTTTGTATAGGCTCTTCATAGGTTTAGGGTCATCATCATTATGATCAACCTCATTTGATACATAATCTTGTACCATTAGATTTAATCTAGTTGGTACATGACGTTCTCGTGTTGACCTTCTAAGAGGTGCTTGTACAACCTGTTCACCTTGTGCTGGATTTGGTTGTTGTTCAATTTGGTTTGGAACTGGTTCATTAACCCGTTCTTGAACTACATTTAGTTCTTGAACTTCAACCGTTGAAGATGGCAACTTCCTTGGCAACTTCAAAACATCCAATAAAGGTTCTTCAACTTGTGTCTCATGATCTTGATTTTGTGTTGATTCATTAGTTTCCTGAACTTCATCAAGTTCTATTTCTCCACTATAATTTCCTTCCAAAAGAAATTCCCTTTCCAAAAAGGTTGCTCCTCTAGCCACAAACACTTTATGTGTGACGACCCGACCCGTCGTCTCATGAGTTACCGCTCCGTTCCCCCTATTTCTGCTTCTTTATGCTTCTTTATCCGTGTTTTATGTGGTTGAGTTGATTGGGTTGAGTTCGGAGTGAATTTGGTAAGAAATGAGACACTTAGTCTCTTTAAGGAAGGCTTAGTTTGGAAAAGTCAACCAGATATTGACTTATGCCTTAGAGGGCTCGGATGTGATTTCCGATGATTCTGTTAGCTTCGGGGGATGATATCTGACTTAGGAGTGTGATCGGAAGTGGTTTTGGAGGTCCGGTGTAGAATTAGGCTGGAATTGGCGAAGTTAGTATTTTGGCGATTTCCGGTTGTTAGGTGAGATTTTGATCCGAGGGTCGGAATGGTATTTCGAGAGTTGCTGTAGCTTCGTTATGTGATTTGGGATGTGTGTGTAAAATTTTAGGTCATTCGGAGGTGATTTGGTTGGGTTTTTGATCAAATGTGTGTTTCGGAAGTTTTAGAAGAACTTAGGCTTGAATTCGATGTAATTTGATGGTTTTGGTGTTGTTTGAGGTTTTTTGATGATTGGAACAAGTTTGAATGATGTTTTAGGATGGGTTGGTACTTTTGGTTGAGGCCCCGGGGTGATTTCGGATGGCTAACGGAAGGTTTTTGGGACTTAGGAAATTGCAGAAATGCAGCAGCTATTGCAGAGGAATTTTGACCTTCGCGATGGCGGGAGGTCCCCCGCGTTCGCATAGAAGGAATTTGGGAGGCCTAAGATTTGTTCATCGCGTTCGCGTTTGGGATTTCGCGATCGCAGAGAGTTAAATGGTGAAGCTTCGCGTTCGCAGTGAGTGGTCCACGTTCGCATAGTGGAAATTGAGGGTCCAGCTAAGTTGTTCTCCGCGTTCGCATCAGGAGGGCCGCATTCACATAGTTCTGGGAAATCATTCATCGCGTTCGCATGAAATAGGTCGCGTTCGCATAGGTCAAGTTGGAGGTCTTGAAATATTGCTCTTCGCGATCGCGAGCCTGGGGCTGCGATCGCATAAAAGGAATCAGTAGCTGGACAGAAGGGTTTTTAAACATTTTATTCCGCGAGCTTAAGTCATTTTTCCACCATTGTTGAACATTTTGAGAGCTCCTTGGGAGAAATTGAAGAGGGATTCGAAGAGGATTGATTGGAGGTAAGCTTTTGAACCAAAAACGTGATTATATTGTGGAATCAACCTAGAAATTCATGGAAATTTAGCTAAAAAGGGAAGAACTAGGGCTTGGGATTTTAAAATTTTAAATTGGGATTTGAAGGGCCATTTGAGGTCGGGTTTGAGAGTTTTTGATATGTATGGACTCGTGGCGAGATAAGGAACCCGTTGATGTAAAAATTTCTGAGTATCGAGAAGTGGGCCCGGGGCTCGGGTTTTGCTAATTTCGAGATTTTTGATATTTTTCGATTGTTTTCGCTTCGGTTTTGTTCCTTAGCATATTGTGACGTATTCGCTCTGGTTTTGGTCAGACTCGACGCGCGAGGAGGCCGATTTGAGAGACAAGGGCATAGCGAGCTAGAGCTTTCGCCGGTTTGAGGTGAGTAATGATTGTAAATGGTGTCCTGAGGGTTTGAAACCCCGGATTTGCACAACGTAGTGCTATGATGAGGTGAGACACACGCTGTATGATGAGCGTGGAGTCCATTACTACTGGGGATTGTGATTTGGTCCATCCCGATTGATGATTCTTACTATTTTTTTGTCTGAGATTTAATTATTATCATTATGATTTGGGCTAGTTGCCATGTTTGGGGCCTCGTGCCGACTTGTAGAACTCTTAGGGGCATTGTGACTGATTTTCCTCACTTTACTTATTAAAAATCATATCCTCAGTCATGTTCTACTTGTTTAAACGATGTGAACCAGTTTTATCACTGCTAATCCTAAATGAGGGAAATATGTAGGCTGAGATCCCTACCTTATATTAATGTGCCCGAGAGGCTGAGAGTAAAATGAGTGAGAGGGGTTGAGAACCCAACAATGAGGATGTTATATATATTATGGATCGGGCTGCACGCCGCAGCAAATACTTATATGGATCGGGCTGCACGCAGCAGCAAGTGTTTATGTGGATCGGGCTGCGCACCGCAGCAATATAGCGCTTGGGCTGTAGGAGACCCTCCCGGAGTCTGCACACCCCCAGTGAGCGCAGTCGACTATTTATATGGATCGGGCTGTGCGCCACAGCGATGTACGGATCGGGCTGCACGCCGCAGCGGTCATTTTGATTTTGGTTATTGTGAGAGATATAGGGTTACTGTGTACGAGGAACAGAATTATACTTGTTGAATACCTGATAGACTACCTGTTTTACCTGATCTATGGATATTTCACTTGACTTATTCACTGTTTTGCTGCTTTGAGTTGATTCACTGCTTGATATAGAACTGCTTAGTGCCTTTACGTGATTTCTTACTATCAGCCATTATTTATGATTATTACTCACTGGGTCGGAGTACTCACATTACTCCCTGCACCTTGTGTGCAGATCCAGGTGCTCCCGAGGCATAGAGAGAGCTTTCCTGCTATTCATCTTTCACCGGAGTCATCGAGGTAGCTACATGGCATCCACAGACCCGATTTCTCCTTCTATCTTCTTTACTTTCAGTATTTCTAGACTATCTCTGTTTTAGGCTATTTTAAAGACTTGTAATAGAGGCTCTTGACTTGTGACACCAGATCGGTGGGCTATGTAGTGGTGTTATTATGATTTTCGCACATTTTATCTACTGGTTCAGGCTTCTAGTTATGCTAATTTTGCATTTGAACTCTGTTAATTGGTAATGAACTTTATAAGAGAGAGGGGTTGTGATTGATAATTGGTCGGGCTTGCCTAGAAATGTGTTGGGCGCCATCACGACCGGGGTTGGGGTCGTGACAAGTTGGTATCAGAGCCTAGGTTACCTTGGTCTCGCAAGTCATGAGCCGGTTTAGTAGAGTCTCGCGGATCGGTACGGAGACGTCTGTATTTATCCTCGAGAGGCTGCAGAACCTTTTGGAAAACTTCATATTCTTCAAATTCTTGTCGTGCGACTTTGTTGAACCGAGAACTAAACTTCTATTATTCTATTCTCTCACAGATGGTGAGGACACGAGCTACCGGACGAGGTGGACGACCACCAGTGCCACCCACTGAGGCCACCAGAGGCC
>NW_017674726.1:49588-86846 GCF_001879085.1 Nicotiana attenuata | reverse complement strand
GAGCATAAGACAGTGGGTTCAAGTCCCACTGCACTATGACGGTAAAACACCAGGTTCAAGTCCCGATGCACCATGATGATAAGATGTTGGGTTCAAGTCCCGTCATATTATGGCCTATCACGTCTCATATGGGTAAGACATTGAGTTCAGGTCCCAATGGCCCATATTGATAATATAATAATGGCAATGTGAAAATGACACAGCTTAATAAAAAATCATGAAGTCTGCCCAGTACCGGATCAACTCCATTCCCAGAAGCGAATGTGATAGCGATAAATCAAAAGTCTGAAAGAAGACAAAATAATTATCATGGCCATATAAATATATGTGGGCATGGCAAGGGACGAAATAATAATCACCATGCTAGTGGTCGTTATAAACAAGAGAACAATAAGGGTTCTCAGAATAATCCTTCAAAAGGCAAAGGTAATAATGTCCATCGATATGGTATGAAAAATCATTGGGCACGAATTTGACCTACGCCTGAATATTTTGTCAAACTTTATCAAGCCTCTACAAAAGGGAAACAAAATAAAGTTAAGACTCACTCGACCTTTTTCAAAATGATGTTAAGGCGGGCCCTATAAATAATCATGATAAAGTTGAAGCAAACCTTGCCTATAAAGGTGATATTTTTGAAGGCCTTGCAGATATTACTCATTTAGAAGCTGGAGACTTCTTTGAGCATCATAACTAAAGACTTATTACTGGGGAAAATTATAAGAATAATTTTTTTTATTAAGTTCTTATTTTTGCATAACACGTTTTATGTTGTCAGTATTTACTTTCCTAAGTATAGTTTCTCTTGTTCTTAAATTTTTCAATATTACTTATGATGTATCTTTTTTCTTTTTCATTATGAAAACTTCCCAGTCTTCAGTTGGCCGTATGAATAATAAAGAAGAAATATATTTTCTGGATAGTGCTACGACGCACACCATATTAAAGAGATAGGAGATATTTCTCTTATTTAATTATGAAAGAAGCCAATATCATAACAATATCTGGTAGTACAAAATTAATTGAGGGCTCCGGAAGAGCGATTATTACTACCAGGAGGAACTATATTAGTTGTTAATGATGCATTATATTGTAGTAGGTCTCAAAGAAACTTGTTGAGTTTCAAAGACATTCGCCAAAATAGCTATCATATTGAGACCACCAATGAAGGAAAGATTGAATATCTTTATATTACTACAATAAAAGCGGAAAAGAAGTATGTTCTGGAAAAATTTCCCGCATTTTCCCCTGGATTATACTACACTAGTATTAGTATAGTCGAATCACCTGCCATAGTAAACGAAGGGTTTACTAGTGATTTTATTATTTGGCATGACCGGTTGGGCCATCCCGGTTATAATATGATGTACAAAATAATTGAGAATTCACATGTACATTCATTGAAGAACTAGAAGATTCTTCAAACTAAAGAATTCTCTTGTGTTGCATGTTCTCAAGGCAAACTGATTATTAGACCATCAATAATTAAAGTTGGAGTTTAATCTCCTGCATTTTTGGAACGTATTCAGGGTGATATATGTGGGCCCATACACCCTCCACGTGGACCATTCTGATATTATATGATTTTGATAGATGCATTTACAAGATGATCACATGTGTGCTTGTTATCAACCCGCAATTTGGCCTTTGCGAGGTTACTAGCTCAATTAATAAGATTAAGAGCACAATTTCCAGATTATGCAATTAAGACACTTCGTCTTGATAATGCCGATGAATTTACGTCCCAGGCCTTTAATGATTATTGCATATCAACTGGGATAACAATTGAGCATCTAGTTTCTCATGTTCATACTCATAATGGTCTATCGGAGTCATTGATCAAACGCTTCTAATTAATTGCTAGACCAATGCTTATGAGAACTAACTTCTCATTTTGGCATGGGGTCATGCTATTTTGCATGCAGCAGCTCTTGTGCGGGTTAGGCCCACAAGTCATCATAAAGTTTCCCCATTACAATTAGCTTTTGGTCAGGAGCCAAATGTTTCCCATCTTAGGATATTTGGATATGCGGTATATGTTCCAATTGATCCACTACAACGCACAAAGATGAGTCCCCAAAGAAGATTGGGGATATATCTTGGGTATGAATCTCCTTTTATTATAAAATATTTGGAACCTATGACTGGAGATTTATTTACGGCAAGATTTGCTGATTGCTATTTTGATGAATCAGTATACCCAACATTAGGGGGAGAAAATAAGCAGTTGGAAAAAGAGATAGATTGGAATGCATTATCACTATTTCATTTGGATCCTCGAACAAATCAATGCGAACACGAGGTTCTTAAAGATAATTTACTTACAAATATTGCAAATCAGCTGCGAGATGCATTCATTGACCTACCAAGGGTGACTAAGTCACATATTCCAGCCGCTGATGCTCCTATTCGAATTAATGTCCCGGCTGGACAATCTAAAAATACAAATGAGTCTAAGCCACGCTTGAAACGTGGTAGCCCAATCTGTTCCAAAGATAAAATCCCCGAAAGAGAAAAGGAGCAAATGATCTAGGGATCATAATATGGAGGCAATTGATCAAAAAGAGCCATGTGACATAACAAATGATAAGACCACAGAGGAGGTCCAGCTACCTGAAAATAATAAGAAAGAAGAGATCTCAATAAGTTATGTCTCTCTGCGGAAAAAATATGGAACCGAAATAATATTATTATCGACAATGTTTTTGGTTATAATGTTGTTGTTTAAGTAATGCAACAAGATGAGGATCTTGAATCAACATCTGTCGATGAATGTAGACAGAGAAATGATTGACCAAAATGAAAAGATGCTATCCATGCAAAATTAACTTCACTTGAAAAACGTGAAGTATTCGGACGTATAGTTCGAACATCTGAAGGAATAAAGCCAGTGGGATATAAACGGGTTTTTGTGCGAAAACGAAATGATAAAAATGAAGTCGTTAAATATAAAGCACGACTTGTGGCACAAGGATTTTCGTGAAGACCTGGCATTGATTATGTGGAGACATATTCTCCCGTGGTGGATGCAATCGCCTTCAGGTATCTTATAAATTTGACAGTCCATGAAAAACTTGATATGCGTCTGATGGATGTTGTCACAGCCTATTTGTATGGCACATTAGACAACAAAATTTATATGAAAATTCCTGAAGGGTTTAAAGTGCCTGAAGCTTATAAAGTTTTACGGGAAACTTGTTCAATAAAGCTTCAAAATCCTTATATGGATTGAAACAATCAGGGCGAATATGGTATAATCGCTTGAGTGAGTACTTGCTGGAAAAAGGGTATAAGAATGATCTGGTTTGTCCTTATGTCTTTATAAAAAGGTCTGGATCAGAATTTATTATAATCGTTGTGTATGTTGATGATCTAAATATCATCGGAACTCCTGGGGAGCTTCCAGAAGCAGTAAACTGTTTGAAATGAAAGATCTTGGAAAGACAAAATTTTGTCTTGGTCTACAAATTGAGCATATGAAAGATGGAATTTTTGTCCATCAATCAACTTATACTGAGAAGATCCTAAAGTGTTTTTATATGGATAAAACACATACATTGAGTACCCCGATGGTTGTGAGATCACTTGATATAAATAAAGATCCATTTCGACCTCATGAAAATGATGGAGAGCTTATTGTGTGATGAAACTCCATATCTTAGTGCAATTGGGGCACTAATGTATCTTGCAAATAATACTCGACCAGATAGAACTTTTGCAATAAGTTTATTAGCAAGATTTAGTACCTTTCCAACAACAAGACATTGGAATGGTGTTACGCATATTTTTAGATACCTCCGAGGGACTATTGATATGCGATTATTTTATTCTTATGAATCCGATTGACAAATGACTCATTATGCAGATGCAGGTTATTTGTCTGATCCACATAAAGCCCGATGTCAAATAGGCTATCTATTTACTTGTGGAGGTACAATTATTTTATGGCGTTCAACAAAACAAACTTTAGGTGCCACATCTTCCAATCATGCAGAGATAATAACTATTCATGAGGCTAGTTGAGAATGTGTATGGTTAAGATCAGTGACCCCAACACATTCAATAATTGTGTGGTCTTTCTTTAAAAACGAAGATTCCAACGATATTGTACGAAGACAATGTTGCTTGCATAGCTCAATTTAAAGGAGGATATACCAAAGGAGACAGAACAAAACACATTTCACCAAAGTTCCTTTTCACACACGATCTTCAGCAAAATGGTGAGATAGATGTTTAACAAATCCATTCAAGTGACAATCTAGCAGATTTATTCACTAAGGCATTTCCAACATCAACATTTGAGAAGCTCAGACATAAGATAGGAATGCGTCGTCTCCGAGATATCAAATAAAGCTTTCATCAAGGGGAGTATAATACGCGTAGTACTCTTTTTCCCTTAACCAAGGTTTTGTCCCAATTGGGTTTTCCTGGTAAGGTTTTTAATGAGGCAGCACTCAATGCGTATTACAAGATATGTGTACTCTTTTTCCTTCACTAGGCTTTTTTCCCACCCGTTTTTTTCTAGTAAGATTTTAATGGGACACATTATCTATGGACATCCAAGGAGGAGTGTTATATATCCAATATATGTGTATGTCCCTTCCAATGTATGTAGATGTTCTTTCCTTAACCGTCTTTGGGAATTCATACACCAAACGAATGAGTTCATTAATACATGTAATTTGAGAAGATATTTTGTAACCTATAAATAGGATGTTATTCTCCTATGGCGGAAACACACTTGAATAAGATAGCTTCTACATTCTCCTCCTATATATTTATCTTTTCTCCATTATTCTATTTTGCTCTTATTTTTTAACAAGGAACAATTATTCACTTATTATCAAACTTTAGGAGTTACTGGGAGTTTATGCTTTCAAATTCATGGTTTTTTCGCGGAACAAAAATAAAAATGTTCACGGTAGAATATTCCTGGCCAAGAACTACCATATTCTTCCAAAGATCTGATTTATAAGCCCATTGATTCCCACATTTATTTTAAAAATCCGATTCGAGTGAAGTTTGGTTTGAAGATGAAAATCTGTATGGACATAATTTTTCAATACATATTTCACTTTTTTTTTTGAAAAACATGAAAGGTGACTTATACCCATAAGTTCTAAAAACTATCAAAAATACCCAATAATACCAAGCAAACAAACTTGCTAATCATGTATATGCAGAACATTCATCGATGCAATTCATTATCATTATCACCAACCATAGTCCTGAACATAGATAAGTTTGGCACAAAAGTTATTATTTTTATAATGAACTACATAATATACTAGCCTTAAACCATAACATAATATTTTAATATCAACTGCTAATAACACAATTACTAGCCATTGTAATTCGTCAAATTGTAATAATATTACAAGATCCATCAGTCCAAAAGAAAATGATAGTAATTAGTTAGGTGGGTCATAATAAATGGTGATTTTTATATAAAATACAAAATTTGGGGTAACTTTTGAAAGGGACTTTTACATTCCTATACACTATTTAAAACTTTATTACCCCCCTGCTCAAGTTTCAATTTAATTACATGATCATATACAATTTACCAATTATATACAAATAATTTTTAAATGAGTATCCCTTTATATGAGGAATTGAATAAAGTGTGATGACCCGATAGGTCATCTCATTTTTTAGAACTAAATTATGTGTTTTGAAGCTTTAAGTATCTTAATTTATCCTTTCTTGATTTGCGTGCGTGACCTGGGTATTTTTCCGAAAGGCTTACATTTTAATTAAAAACTGATAAAAACAAGAATTTTTTCCTTAAAAGTTAAATTTAGTTGACTTTGGACAACGTTTTGAGTAAACGGACTCGGATCCGTATTTCGATGGTTCGAGTGGGTCTGTATCGTAATTTGGGACCTGGACGTATGCCGGGAATCGAATTCCAAGGTCCGTAGATCGAGATATGAATTTTTGTTGAAAATTGAAAGTTTGAAAGTAAAATGGTCTTTAAGAATGGATTGATGTTTGGTCTTGTTGATACCGGGACCGTATTTTGGTTCCGGAGCCCGGTACAGGTCCATTATTATATTTATGACTTGTCTGTGAAATTTGGTGAGAAACGGAGTTAATTTAACGTGATTCGGATGATCGGTTGTGAAAATAGAAGTTTTAAAGTTTTCTTGAAAATTTCGTTCGATTTGGTGTTCAATTCGTAGTTCTAGGTGTTATTTTGGCGATTTGATCGCGCGAGCAAATACGTATAATGTTTTAGGACTTGTGTGCATGTTTGGTTTGGAGCTCCGAGAGCTCGGGTGAGTTTCGGATGGGCTTCGGGGTGAATTGAACTTAGAAAATCTGGTATTTTTGCTACAGCTGGTGTTCTGGTGTGTTGTGCTTGGCGATCGCGAAGCCATTCTCGCGATCGCGAAGGGGATCTGGGCTGGGGAGGATTTTACACTACGCGAACGCGGGGCCATGGTCGCGAACGCGGAGCACTGGGGGGATTGCTCTACGCGAACGCGACCCGTCGCGAACACGTAGCTTTAGCTAGGCCGGGTAGGGGAGTTGAGGTAACTCTATGCGAACGCGAGCCCAGTCTCGCAGACACGGAGGTCAGGGGGGATAGACCTTCGCGAACGCGTACAGTTATTCGCGATCGTGTTGGCCACTTAGGCCCTGCTCTTCGCGAACGCGACAGTGTTCACGCGAACGCGACAGTGTTCACGCGAACGCGATGAACACTGCCGCCTAGTTATTAAACTGTCCCATTACGGGATTATGGCCATTCTATAAAATTTTCAAAAGCTAGAAAGCCTAGAGACTATTCTTCCAAGATATTTTCTTCCCTAAAGTGTTGGTAAGTGATTCTAACCTACTTTCTTTCAATTACCCATTACATTTCATAAATTTTCAACCTAAAGTCTAGGATTTTCATGGTGGAAATTGGGGGTTTGGGTAGAATTAGGGATTTTTGTAAAATTGAAATTTAGACCTCGAATTGAGGTCCGATTTCGAAATAAATTACATAATGGGGCTCGGGGGTGAATGGGTAAATGAATTTTGGTCCAAACCTCGGGTTTTGACCAAGCGGGCCCGGGGTCGATTTTTGACTTTTTGGCGAAAAATTTGGCAATCTAAATTTATGCATTGTAGTTAATTCATTTAGCAATATTTGATGTTATTGAGTTAATTATCGCTAGATACAAGTGGTTTGGAGGCGAATTCTAGGGGAAAGGCCACGGTAGAGCTTTGAATTGACTGCGGAGTGAGGTAAGTGTTCTGTCTAACCTTGACTTGAGGGAAATAGGAACCCCCAGACTATGTGCTATCTGATTCTCATGTGAGCAGCGTATATGCGAGGTGATGAATGCTTATACGCCGCCGAATTATCTGTTTTCCCTGATTTACCACTTTTCCTTAATTATTTCCTTTCCTGTCTTAACTGTTATACGCTCTATATGCTTTCCATGCCTAAATGCTATTTGTTAGTCATTATTTTATCCCGTTCACGATGTTAGTCCTTCCATAGTTTCATGACTCTCTGCTATTTGTTTAAATTGATTTACTCGCACCTTCTAATTGTAAATTTCCAGCTTGGTCTCGCTGTGTAGTATTACTCGTGTAGATTTTTTTATTGTACAAGTTTCCCTTTGATTCAGTTTTTATTGATCGTAAAGGCTTTGTGGTTGAACTATTGATTTGGTTATGTTTTGAGTATTTGGCATTGATATGGTGGGATTGGGCTGCATGCTGCAATAGGTGTAATGAGGATGGATTGATATGGTGGAATAAGGGTGAATATTTTATATACGGTGGGATCGGGTTGCACGCCGCAACAGGTGGAATAATGGTGGATTGATATGGCGAAATAAGAGTAAACTGTGATACTGATATTGATATATGGTGGGATCGGGTTGCGCGCCGCAACATACATATATTATTTACTGTTGTTAATGTTGATACAGTGAAACAAGGGAGGATTTTGTGTTGTCTGGTGTGATGACCCAAGCGGTCATCACTTGTTTTAAATTAAATTCTATGTTTCTGAGGCCTTCAAAACCTCATTTAGAGTCACCTCGAATTGCGTGTGTAGTCCGGGCGCGCAGCTAGAAAGCTTAAATATGAAAATCTATGAAAAAAATTATAAAATTTGGTTATAAAATGAGCAAATTTGACTTCGGTCAACGTTCTGGGTAAATGGACCCGGACCCGTGATTTGACGGTCCCGGAGGGTCCGTAGGAAAATATGGGACTTGGGCGTATGCCCGGAATCGAATTCCGAGGTCCCGAGCCCGAAAAATGAATTTTTAAAGGAAATTATTTTCTGAAATTGTTTAAGGAAATTTGAAATGAAATTTGATTAGAACGTGTTGGTATCGGGCCCGTATTTTGGTTCTAGCGCTCGGTACAGGTCTTATATATGATTTAAGATGTTCTGTAAAGTTTGGTGAAAAACGGACGTCATTTGACGTGATTTAGGCCTAAATTGCTAAATTTGATACTTGATGAAGTTTGAGAAAAAGTTCTTGATTTTGAGGTTTGATTCATTGTTATTGAGGTTATTTTGGCAATTTGATCGCACGAATAAGTTCGTATGATGTTGTGGAGTTAGTACGTGTGTTTGGTTAGGAGCCGCGAGGGCTCGGGAGTATTTCGGATGTGTTTCAGGAAGTTTTTGACTTAGGAAATATTGCAGGTTTTTCAGGTGTTGAGTTCCTGATGCGTCCTTCTTCGCGTTCGTGGGAGTACCTACGCGAACGCGAAGTGTAAATTTTGATGGAAGAAAATCCTTCTACGCGAACGTGTAGCTCAGGACGCTAACGCAAGGCAGTGGGGGTTTATACCTTCGCGAACGCGGACCTGGCCACCCGAACGCGAAGTCCAAGTAGGCTTGGGCAGGGGAGGGGTAGTTGTCTTTCGCGAACGCGAGCCTGTTTACGCGAACACGAAGGCTTAACCAGCCTGACCCATCGCGAACGCGAAGGGTCTGTCGCGAACGCGAAGGGCATTTTTGCCCAGTTATTTTAAAGTCTCAAAACAGAACCCATTACGGGATTTCATACAAATTTCACAAACCTCTTCTTCTCCAAAGCTCTTAGGCGATATTTGAAGCTTTTCTTCACCATAACCTCTTGGGTAAGTAATCTTTAACTCATTTTCTTCATTTTCCATTAACACCCATTAGATTTCTAGGCCTAAATCATGTGAATAAGGGTAGAAAATTAGGGATTTGGGTAGAACTAGGGCTTTTTGATTAATTTTTATTTAGACCTCGTTTTGGGGTCGAATTCTGGAAATAATTATATATTTTGGCTCGTGGGTGAATGGGTGATTTAATTTTGGTCCGAACCTCGTGTTTTGACCAAGCGGGCCCGGGGTCGATTTTTGGGTTTTTGGAAAGAATGATTAGAAAGCTATAATTAAGCATTGGAATTGGATTGTTTAGCATTTATTGATGTTGTTAAGTAGATTATGTATAGATTCGATTGTGTTGGAGCCAAATTCGAAAGAAAAGGTGGTATTTGAGGCTTAAGTTAGCCGTGGAAGTTTGAGGTAAGTGTTTTGTCTAACCTTCGCTTGAGGGATTAGGAGTCGAGTCCTATTTGCTATGTGGTATTCGTTGTGTACGACGTATAGGCATGGTAACGAGTATCTATACGTTGGTGTCTAGCATGACCGTGAGTCTTTATATTGTGAATATCTTGATTTCGTTGTATTCTTCATGCCTTGGTGATGATTTCTAGTTGTTGTGAAAAGTTTGTGGAAGGAATTGAGACCTTAAACATCTTGGAGCATTGGCTCGAGTTATATTATGAATTGTGAAAGTATATGAGATGATTGAACCCTTTGGAGCATTGGCTCAAGTGGTAAAGTGAGTTATGAAGTATAAGTGAAAGATAGAGAAAGAATTATTGAAATGTTCCCTTGCCGGGATTTAATTATTTAATTGTTGTTCCCTTGCCGGGATTTAATTGTTTAATTGTTGTTCTCTTGCCGTGATTTCTATATGATCTTGTTTATTCCCTTGCCCCTTGTTGGTGATTGTTATTTGGGTGAGGAAGAGTGTTAAAGCACGAAAGGTGATGCCGTGCATTGTTGATATTGTGAGGAAAGAGTGTAAAGCACGAAGGGTGATATCGTGCCGCACGATGTACCATTCCGTGCTGATTATATTGATTACATGGTGAGGAGAGAGAGTAAAAGCACGAAGGGTGATGCCGTGCACATCTTTGATAAATAATTGTTTCGGTGAGGACGAGAGTAAAAGCACGAAGGGTGATGCCGTGCAAACTGTTGATTTCTGTTCCTTGTTGATATTCGAGTTGTGTTGTTCCTTTCTTTACTTGATGCCTTTCTATTCAGAACTGTTATCTCCCCCACAGCATGTTCCCCCTCCCCACATTGGCTGGTTATTTCTGTATTTCTTTTTCCGCTGTATATATTTAAACTGCACAGGTTTATCTGGTAGTCTGATCCTAGCCTCGTCACTACATCGCCAAGGTTAGGCTAGGCACTTACCAGCACATGGGGTCGGTTGTGCTGATACTACACTCTGCACTGAGCAGCTTTCGGACAGTAGTTGGAGGGCTTCCTTCAGTCCACCCGGAGACCCAAGGTAGACCTGTAGGCGTCCGCGGGACCTGGCGTCTCCCTCTATCTCTACTTCGGGTTTCCTTCTCTTTTATTTAGAAACAATGTACTATTTTTCTTCAGACCTTGTATGTAGTGACTCTTAGATAGTCTGTGACACAAGGTTTTGGGTACTTGGGGTTTTAAAAGTTGTAATAGACGTTGATTCCAGATATTTTATTGTTACCTTCCGCTTAATTAATTAGCGTTCCACTGATTTCATGTTATCGCTTATGTTTGTTAAAAAGAAGTAATTTGTTAACGAAGTAAGTAGTTAAGTTTTGGCTTGCCTAGCTCCCAATAGTAGGTGCCATCACGACTCCCGAGGGAGGGAAATCCGGGTCGTGACAAGTTGGTATCAGAGCTCTAGGTTACATGGGTCTCACAGTTCACAAACAAGCTTAGTAGAGTCTGAGGGATCGGTACGGAGACGTCTGTATTTATCCTCCAGAGGCTACCGAGTTAGGAAAAACTTCACATTTGTTCTTTCTTGTCGTGCGTTTTGGTTTCTCAATACTAATCGAATTTCTACTCTATTCTTTCGCAGATGGAGAGAACACGCGCTTCCTCATCTACCGATCAGCAGCCCGAGCCCCCAGCAGCAGCTCCCACGAGGGGCAGAGGGCGAGGCCGAGGCCGTGCTAGAGGCCGAGGTAGGGGAAGGGCTCAGCCCCGAGTAGCAGCACCAGCAGCGGAGCCTCAGGTTGACTTTAATGATGAGGTTCCGGCTCCAGCAGTTCCGGTGGGCCCAGCTCAGGTCCCAGAGGGGTTTATTTCCACCCTAGTTCTTCAGGATGCTCTGGTCCGTCTAGTGGGCCTCATGGAGAGTGTCACCAGGGCAGGTTTACTTCTTGTAGCACCAGCCGTCTCTCAGGCTGGAGGAGGAGACCAGACTCCTGTTACTCGCCCTCCGGAGAAGTTAGCTCCCCAGTTTCAAACTCCAGCAGCTCAGCCAGTTGGAGCGGTTCAGCCGGGTGTGGTAGCTCAGAACGGCGATGGTGCAGCCATGTCTGCCGATGCTTTGTGGAGATTGGACAGGTTTACCAAGCTCTTCACTACACAACGGTCAGGATTATCTGGACAGTTGTCACGAGGTTCTTCGGAACATGGGGATTGTTGAGACCAATGGGGTTGATTTTGCTACATTTCGCTTGTCTGGATCCGCCAAGACTTGGTGGAGGGATTATTGCTTAGCTAGACCAGCAGGATTGCCAGCCTTGACCTAGGAGCAGTTCACACAGCTATTTCTGGAGAAGTTTCTCCCTATTACACAGCAAGAGGCCTATCGGAGGCAGTTCGAGCCCCTTCAGCAGGGATCCATGACTGTCACCCAGTACGAGACCAGATTTATAGATTTAGCTCGCCATGCCCCTATTATACTTCCCACTGAGATGGATAGAGTGAGACGGTTTATTGATGGACTCATTCAGCCGATTCGTCTCCAGATAGCTAGAGAGGCTGGGAGTGAGATATCCTTCCAGGAGGCGGCCAATGTGGCCCGGAGAGTTGAGATGGTTTTATCACAGGGGGTGGTCACAGGGCAGACAAGAGACCCCGTCAGTCAGGCAGATTCAGCGGTGCCTCGTCTGGAGGCAGAGATTCATATGGTAGAGGCCATCCTCCTAGAACATTTTCAGTCAGCAACTTCAGTTTCTCACGGAGCTTCAAGGCAGCCGTCGGTCCCCAGATGCAGTATTCCGATCAGCAGTCCTACAGTGCACCACTTGCTCCTATCAGTGCACCCCGCTACAGAGTTTTCGGGGTGGCATCTCAGGTCGCCAGGGCCAGCAGTCTCAGCAACCGGGGCTTGTTACACTTGTGGTGATCCGGGTCACATTGCCAGGTTTTGCCCTCGAGCACCGAGCAGTTCTCAGCATTAGGGTTCTCGTGCCATGGTACAGGCACCAGATGTTCCACAGCCCGCTCAGCCAGCTAGAGGTGGGGGTAGAGGTGCTAGAGGTGGAGGAAGAGGTACTAGAGGTGGAGCTTAGGCCGTTAGAGGTAGGAGCCAGCCAGCTGCAGGTCGACCCCAGAGATGTGGTTCAGGGTGGTGAGGCCAGCCCCGGTGTTATGCTCTTCAGGCCAGGCCCGAGGGTGAGGCCTTCAGATGCAGTTATTACAGGTACGGTTCTGTTTTTGTGATAGAGATGCTTCAGTGTTATTTGATCCAGGGTCTACGTATTCGTATGTGGTCATCTTATTTTCACCGTACTTTCTCATGCCTATTGATTTCAAAGATTGACTTTGCGATCGGGCTACCATCAGTTGAGGGATTAGGGCATCCGATGTCCCTAAGACAGCTTTCCGCACTCGGTACAGGCATTATGAGTTCTTGGTTATGTCATTCGGTTGACAAATGCCCCAGCAGCTTTTATGGATTTGATGAACCAAGTGTTCAGGCCTTATTTGGATTCGTTCGTGATAGTCTTCATTGATGATATATTGATATATTCCTGCAGCCAGGAGGAGCAGGAGCAGCACCTTAGAGTGGTTCTTCAGACTCTAAGGGATAGTTATTTTATACGCAAAGTTCTCAAAAGTGTGAGTTCTGGTTGAGTTCAGTTGCATTTCTGGGTCATTTGTGTCAGCAGAGGGTATTCAGGTTGACCCGAAGAAGATCGAGGCAGTCAAGAACTGCCCTAGACCAGCATCAGCTACAGAGATTCAGAGTTTCTGGGATGGCAGGCTCTATCGTCGGGTTCGTGGAACGGGGGTTTTCATCTATTGCCAGAGCCCCGATGACCAGGGTTACCCAGAAGGGTGCCCAGTTCAGATATGGGTCGGATGAGTGTGAGGCGAGCTTTCAGAAGCTCAAGACAGCTCTGACTACGGCACCGGTGTTGGTTTTGCCCACAGGTTCAGGGCCTTATACAGTTTATTGTGATGCTTCCCGTATTGGGCTTGGTGCAGTGTTGATGCAGGATGGCAAGGTCATTGCCTATGCTTCGCGGCAGTTGAAGATTCATGAGAAGAACTATCCGGTTGATGATTTGGAGTTGGCAGCCATAGTTCACGCATTGAAGATTTGGAGGCCTTATATGTATGGCGTGGCATGTGAGGTATTCACGGATCACAAGAGTTTTCAGTATTTGTTCAAGCAAAAGGAGTTGAATTTGAGGCAGAGGAGGTGGTTGGAGTTGTTGAAAGATTATGATATTACCATCTTATATCATTCGGGAAAGGCCAATGTGGTGGCCGATGGTTTGAGTAGGAAGTCAGCCAGTATGGGCAGTCTTGCTTATATTTCGGTCGGTGAGAGACCGCTTGCTTTGGATGTTCAGGCTTTAGCCAATCAGTTCGTGAGACTGGATGTTTTTTAGCCCAGTCGTGTGTTAGCTTGCACGGTCACTCGTTCTTCATTATTGGAGCGTATCCGTGATCGACAGTATGATGATCCCCATTTGTGTGTCCTTAGAGACACGGTGCAGCGCGGAGGTGCCAAGCAGGTTATCTTAGATAATGATGGAGTTTTGAGATTGCAGGGTTGCATTTGTGTGCCTAATGTGGATGGGCTCCGAGAGTTGATTTTAGAGGAGGCCCATAGCTCCCGGTACTCTATTCATCCGGGCGCCGCAAAGATGTATCAGGATTTGCGACAGCATTATTGGTAGCGTAGGATGAAGAAGGATATTGTTGCATATGTAGCTCGGTGTTTGAATTGTCAGCAGGTTAAGTACGAGCATCAGAGGCCTGGTGGTTTATTTCAGAGGATTGAGCTTCCCGAGTGGAAGTGGGAACGGATCACTATGGACTTCGTTACTGGACTCCCGCAGACTCGGAAGAAGTTCGACGCAGTATGGGTCATTGTTGATAGGCTGACCAAGTCAGCGCATTTCATTCCTGTGGCAGTCTCCTATTCTTCTGAGAGGTTAGCTGAGATCTACATTTGGGAGATTGTTCGCCTTCATGGTGTGCCCGTATCTATCATTTTGGACTGGGGTACGCAGTTCACCTCGCGTTTCTGGAGAGCAATTCAGCGAGAGTTGGGCACACGGGTTGAGTTGAGCATAGCATTTCATCCCCAGACGGACGGACAGTCTGAGCGGACTATTCAGATTTTGGAGGATATGCTCCGAGCTTGTGTCATTGACTTTGGAGGTTCGTGGGATTAGTTTTTTCCTTCAGCAGAGTTCGCCTACAACAACAGCTACCAGTCGAGTATCCAGATGGCTCCTTATGAGGCTTTATATGGTAGGCAGTGCCGGTCTCCGGTTGGGTGGTTTGAGCCGGGAGAGGCTCGGTTGTTGGGTACGGATCTGGTTCAGGAGGCCTTGGACAAGGTCAGGATCATTCAGGATAGGCTTCGTACAGCTCAGTCCAGGCAGAAGAGTTATGCAGACCGCAAGGTTCAAGATGTGGCTTTTATGGTCGGTGAGCGGGTATTGCTCCGAGTGTCGCCTATGAAGGGCGTGATGAGATTTGGGAATAAGGGCAAGCTTAGCCCTAGGTTCATTGGTCCATTTGAGATTCTTGATCGAGTGGGAGTGATGGCTTATAGACTTGCATTGCCGCCGAGCTTATCAGCCGTGCATCCAGTGTTTCATGTGTCCATGCTTCGTAGGTATCCCGGCGACCCGTCCCACGTGTTAGATTTTAGCACTATTCAGTTGGACAAGGACTTGTCTTACGAGGAGGAGTCGGTGGCTATTCTAGACCGGCAGGTTCGTCAGTTGAGGTCGAAGAGTTTTCCTTCTGTCCGTGTTCAGTGGAGAGGTCAGCCTGCTGAGGCATCGACCTGGGAGTCCGAGTCCAATATGCGGAGCTGTTATCCCCATCTTTTCCCGACTCAGGTACTTCCTTCTTATGTCCGTTCGAGGACGAACGATTGTTTTAGAGGTGGAGAATGTGATGACCCAAGCGGTCATCACTTGTTTTAAATTAAATTCTATATTTTCGAGGCCTTGAAAATCTCATTTAGAGTCACCTCGAATTGTGTGCGCAGTCCGGGCGCGCAGCCAGAAAGCTTAAATATGAAAATCTATGAAAAAATTTATAAAATTTGGTTATAAATGAGCAAATTTGACTTCGGTCAACGTTTTGGGTAAACGGACCCTGACCCGTGATTTGACGGTCCCGGAGGGTCCGTAGGAAAATATGGGACTTGGTCGTATGCCCGAAATCGAATTCCGAAGTCCCGAGCCCGAGAAATGAATTTTTAAAGGAAATTGTTTTCTGAAATTGTTTAAGGAAATTTGAAATGAAATTTGATTAGAACGTGTTGGTATCGGGCCCGTATTTTGGTTCTGGTGCTGTTGATATCCAATTTTTTCCCTATGTACTTTTATATGCAAAATACTTTCAAAATAGCATGTATATGGATATGTAAGCATGCCCTAGAGTGTTGGCATTTTTTCCCTAATTTTTAAAGATTTTAAAATCAATTTATTGTCTATTTTTAGTAGTACAAAATCCAATAATTATTCCCAAGAGTATCATTTTGGTGAATAATTTATTTCTGTTCTCATATTTACACCAAAATATAATTAAGGTGATTTTTGTATTTTTTTCACAAATTTATTTGGCATTTTTAAAGCTAAAATTGCATGTAATTGCAATTATAGCCTATTTTACGATTAATGGTATTTTTATAATTATAAAATTATTTCCAGTATTTTTAGATTAATATTTATATAGTATTTGTTGGCTCAGTGTTTTAATTTACTTTTAAAATTATTATTACTATTTTTATAAAATAAAAGGGGAAAAATTGGCTATTTAACATCTAGCCCATTTCTATTTTGATTACAGCCTCATTTCCTTTCAATTTTAACCTTAAATTGACCCCAATTCTGCCCCAAATTAAACCTAAATTACCCGACCCCCGAACCAGTTTCAAACGACCCAACCCGTTCCCCACCTACCCACTTAAATCTGGATCGATAATCACTCAAGATCAACGGCCATAACTCGCCTTTCCTAATTAAACCTAAACGACTACCCTAATCCCCCTCATTACCACCTGACCCTCCGCCTTTGAAACCTCTCGTCTCTCAAACTCTCTCGAACCTCTCGGAAACCCTAATCGTTTCCCACCTTATCTCACCATGTTTCCACCGGAATCCATGGCGTCTCCGGCCATGGACGATCTGTACTCATCCTTTCCCACCATCAGACCTAAGCTATTCAAGGTTTGAAGCCCGACTTCGATGGCCCTCTTCAGATCCTTCTCAGATCTGTAGATCTATGGCTTCTCCGGCCATTATTCTGACATGTTCAAGCAATATGAGTCTTTTCGACTCAGGATCTGACTCTCCTCAAGACCTTTCTCATTTCTAGGATTTTCTCTGCAACCCTAAGTCGTCTGAGGTTCTGTACTTGCTTATTTTCTTAGATCTGTGATATGTCTGGGCTTTACTTGACATTTTAAAGGTTTTCCCCAAATTTCCTTTTCAAAATCGTCAATTTCGATTTTAGGGTTTCTGAAAAAGTTTCTTCAAATATCTTTCTGATTCTTTCTGTTCTTTCTTTATGTTTGATCATCTATGTTAGGATCGTATGTTTTCTTTTCTACTACGCATGAGGTTGCTCTTTGTTTCTCTTTCTATTATGCAAGATTCTTCTATTTTTGTTGTTATTCCTATACTCGCATGTTAATCCGTGTTGTTTGCTATATGTGTTTATGGTTGAGTTCTTTGATTTTGTTCACTTTACTAAACTCTGTTTGTGTTCCTGCTAAGCATATTTCATCTACTTTTTTTTAAAACTCGTATCATCTCTTTCTTCTGAACTTGTTTAAGTTCCGAGTTTTCTCAAACGTGTTCTCATGACCTTGAATCAGTGTTCTTTCTATCGTGTGTGTTTGTCTCTCATCAGTCTTTGGAAAAGACTTCTGAGCCTCTTTCAATGACCTGTTTTCTCACCTCTATGTCTGACTCAATTCGAAACCCTAGGATTAGGGGGTTTCTTTGGCAAGTGGTATTAGGGTTCCACTTTGGGACCCTAAGCTTTCAGACTCACTATGAGTCCACAACTGAACTTGAATCTCTTTTTGCTTGTGACTCTAAGGCTTTCAATGATAGACTCTTTTTCCTAAGTAACCTGACGATTCCTTCTGCTTGATTGGTATGCTTTATATGTGAGAAATTTCTCTTTCAAAAGGTTTTTTACCAACTAATTGATTGATTCTGAAATCCTTTTAATAATGCTGACGAATTGTCACTGATTTTTCTTCGATTGAACCCCCTTTACCTTTCTTGACTTGGTTCATTCCAATTGAACTTGTAATTTTGGTTTCCTGGCTGTTTGATTGATTCCCTTGCCATATTTGGCACAAACCGTGTACTGTTGATTGTTTTCCTTAAATAACTTCTATGTATTTACCCCTTTTGTGCTACTTTGAAAGGTTTTAATTAAAATTTTCTTTCCTTAACTGGCTTTTACCCGTTTGAATCAGAGTCCCTTAACCAAAGGGAGACTGATTTCAATGATATTTCCTTGCCTTTCTTACTTGTTTCTCTACACTATAAAAGGGACTACCCTTCCACACTTTTGGACACACTTCAAGTTCAATACCTCAAACTTTTACTTTCAACTTACACGCTTACAATACTGCTTCGAGTTCAATACTCTCCCAACACTCTGCTTTTCTGAGATCTTTTGGAACTGTTTGCTTACAAATTGGCTTTTCAAGACTACTGTTTTTTTACCTGTTTTCCCTGAAACTGGTATGTCTGATTTAATTTTTTTTGCCTCACCTCTATGTGTTTACTTTATAGTTTCAGCATTCTTGTTCTCTTTACTGTGCATGTTCAGTGATTAAATTATGTATGTTCTTTCCCTGTATCTGCTTCTATTGTGAATCCTTACCCCTATTTTCCTCTATGTGTCTGAGTTAAGGTTTTGGCCTGGCAGTATCCAAGTTACTGCTCAGGCCTGAACCTGATCCTCAATGGATCCTAACTCCCAAATTTTGGCTGACAGGCTCGTCAGGGGTGTGCCAGTATTCCTAATTGCTGGGCATGACCACTAGCTTGTCATGGTTTTCCTAATTTACCCCCCCCCCCCCATACACTTACACTTATTCTTAGACTCTTAAGTTCCGCCCCCCTCTTATGAGCCTTGCTTTGGGACCTGGAGCTCCCTCTGAACCTGGACATTCGAGGGCTGGCTATTCCACACTGCACCATAATCTTAATTTTGCAATGTAATTGGGTGTAAGCATTGCCTGGAGTTCATAAAGCTCCTTGGAACTTTGACACACCCAAAGGATGAGAAAGGCTTTTGGAAGTTTTGATCCTGGAAGTTGGTTTATCTCATATTGTTGGACTTTGAGTCTGAATTAGGCTGCTTGGTTGTAGCTGGAACTTCTGATGTAATTTTACTTTTCTTTCTTTTGATTCATTCGGGTCTGTAATAATTTGTAATAACTATTGGGGATGGATTAGTGGAAAGGGATGGGAATGAATGTATGAAAAAGGGTAGAAAACATGCCTATAGGTTACTTATTTACTTCTGCATTCTCATCTTAGAAAATATGCCTATAGGTTATTTATTGCTGCATTCTCATCTTAGAAAACATGCCTATAGGTTATTTATTTCTGCATTCTCATCATAGAAAACATGCCTATTCGTTACCTATAATCTTTTGCATTCTCATCTTAGATAACTTGCCTATAGGATTTTTAATTCCTACATTCACATAGACAGCATGCCTGTAGGTCATTTATTTCTGCATCTCTGCATATAGAAATCCTGTCTCTAAGCCCCTGCATTTCTGCATATAGAAATCATGATCATAGGTTTCTTTTCTTCACTTCTGCATATACCTGTCATTAGGCAAACAATCATAGGTCTAATAACAATCAACTTCATTCTAGATACCATGCCCATAGGACTCTTGCATCTCTATAATCGTTTTTAAGCCAATAACGCTTAGATAACTTGCCTATAGGAATAATCAATCGAATCAGCCTCGTCTATTTTATCTATACGTTTAAAACCAGTCATAAGTTCATATAAAATCTGCAGATCTTTTGTCTATAAAACCAGTGATCCTTTCTCTAAAATCAGTACGCCCTGTTAGATATCATGCTTATAGGTCTCACTTAGGCAAACCATTAGGTAATTAATTAACTGTCTCAGCTTTGATAACTACAACAAGACAAGGCTAATTCGGACTCCTTATCTGAGAAATATGTGATAAATCAGCCTGTCCTAACGCTTTTAAATTTAATTCAGACCATAACCAGTATTTGAAGTCATGCTATATATTTGCCTTTAAGTGAGGAGGCCTATTTGAGCCTTAACTGCTGTTTGCTTCTCCCCGAGCAGCAGCACCAGCAGCGGAGCCTCAGGTTGACATTAATGACGAGGTTCCGGCTCCAGCAGTTCCGATGGGCCCAGATCAGGTCCTAGAGGGGTTTATTGCCACCCTAGTTCTTCAGGATGCTCTGGTCCGTCTAGTGGGCCTCATGGAGAGTGTCACCGGGGCAGGTTTACTTCCTGTAGCACCAGCCGTCTCTCAGGCTGGTGGAGGAGCCCAGACTCCTGCTACTGCACTCCGGAGCAGGTAACTCCCCAGTTTCAGACTCCAGCAGCTCAGCCAGTTGGAGCGGTTCAGCCGGGTGTGGTAGCTCAGACCGGCGATGGTGCAGCCATGTCTGTCGATGCTTTGTGGAGATTGGACAGGTTTACCAAGCTCTTCACTACTACCTTCAGCGGTCAGGATTATCTGGACAGTTGTCACGAGGTTCTTCGGAACATGGGGATTGTTGAGACCAATGGGGTTGATTTTGCTACATTTCGCTTGTCTGGATCCGCCAAGACTTGGTGGAGGGATTATTGCTTAGCTAGACCAGCAGGATTGCCAGCCTTGACCTAGGAGCAGTTCACACAGCTATTTCTGGAGAAGTTTCTCCCTATTACACAGCGAGAGGCCTATCGGAGGCAGTTCGAGCGCCTTCAGCAGGGATCCATGACTGTCACCCAGTACGAGACCAGATTTATAGATTTAGCTCGCCATGCCCTTATTATACTTCCCACTGAGAGGGAGAGAGTGAGACGATTTATTGATGGACTCATTCAGCCGATTCATCTCCAGATAGCTAGAGAGGCTGGGGGTGAGATATCCTTACAGGAGGCGGCCAAGTGGCCCGGAGAGTTGAGATGGTTTTATCACAGGGGGTGATCACAGGGCAGACAAGAGACCCCGTCAGTCAGGCAGATTCAGCGGTGCCTCGTCTGGAGGCAGAGATTTATATGGTAGAGGCCATCCTCCTAGACCTTTTCAGTCAGCATTTCAGGTTTCTCACGGAGCTTCAGGCAGCCGTGGTCCCCAGATGCAGTATTCCGATCAGCAGTCCTATAGTGCACCACCTGCTCCTATCAGTGCACGCCGCTTTAGAGTTTTCGGGGTGGTCATTCAGGTCGCCAGGGCCAGCAGTCTCAGCAGCCGAGGGCTTGTTACACTTGTGGTGATCCGGGTCACATTGCCAGGTTTTGCCCTCGAGCACCGAGCAGTTCTCAGCATCAGGGTTCTTGTGCCATGGTATAGGCACCAGATGTTCCACAGCCCGCTCAGCCAGCTAGAGGTGGGGGTAGAGGTGCTAGAGGTGGAGGTAGAGGTACTAGAGGTGGAGCTCAGGCCGCTAGAGGTGGGAGTCAGCCAGCAGCAGGTCGACCCAGAGATGTGGTTCAGGGTGGTGAGGCCCAGCCCCGGTGTTATGCTTTTCAGGCCAGGCCCGAGGGTGAGGCTTCAGATTCAGTTATTACAGGTACGGTTCTGGTTTGTGATAGAGATGCTTCAGTGTTATTTGATCCAGGGTCTACGTATTCGTATGTGTCATCTTATTTTGCACCGTAACTGGTCATGCCTAGTGATTCACTGAGTGTTCCTGTTTATGTATCTACACCGGTGGGTGATTCTATTATGGTCGATCGAGTCCACGTTCTTGTATTGTGGTGATTGGGGGTCTTGAGACTCGTTTAGATTTGTTGCTGTTAGACATGGTTCACTTCGATATTATATTGGGGATGGACTGGTTATCACCTTACCACGCTATCTTGGACTGTCATGCCAAGACTATGACCTTAGCTTTACTGGGTATGCCTCGTTTAGAGTGGAGAGGGACTCCTGGTCATTCTACCCGGAGTGTTATCTCGTATGTGAAGGCTCGGCGTATGGTCGAGAAGGGGTGTTTGGCCTATTTGGCATATGTTCGTGATTCGAGCGTTGAGGTTCCTTCTATTGATTCTGTGCCCGCTGTTCGAGAGTTTCCTGATGTTTTCCCTTTAGACCTGCCGGGTATAACATCCGACATTGATATTGACTTTTGCATTGATTTGGCTCCGGGCACTCAGCCCATTTCTATCCCACTGTATCGTATGGCCCCGCCTGAGTTGAAAGAATTAAAGGAACAGTTGCAAGATTTGCTTGAGAAGGGTTTCATTAGGCCTAGTGTTTCGCCTTGGGGTGCGCCGGTGTTGTTTGTTAAAAAGAAGGATGGGTCAATGAGAATGTGTATTGATTACCGGCAATTGAAGAAGGTTACAATCAAGAATAAGTATCCGCTGTCGAGGATTGATGATTTGTTCGACCAGCTTCAGGGTTCCAAGGTATTTTCAAAGATTGACTTGCGATCGGGCTACCATCAGTTGAGGATTAGGGCATCCGATGTCCCTAAGACAGCTTTCCGCACTCGGTACGGGCATTATGAGTTCTTGGTTATGTCATTCGGGTTGACAAATGCCCCAGCAGCTTTTATGGATTTGATGAACCGAGTGTTCAGGCCTTATTTGGATTCGTTCGTGATAGTCTTCATTGATGATATATTGATACATTCCTGTAGCCAGGAGGAGCACGAGCAGCACCTTAGAGTGGTTCTTCAGACTCTGAGGGATAGTCAGTTATAGGCAAAGTTCTCGAAGTGTGAGTTCTGGTTGAGTTCAGTTGCATTTCTGGGTCATGTTGACCCGAAGAAGATCGAGGCAGTCAAGAACTGCCCTAGACCAGCATCAGCTACAGAGATTCGGAGTTTCTTGGGATTGGCAGGCTACTATCGTCGGTTCGTGGAGGGGTTTTCATCTATTGCAGCCCCGATGACCAGGTTGACCCAGAAGGGTGCCCAGTTCAGATGGTCGGATGAGTGTGAGGCGAGATTTCAGAAGCTCAAGACAGCTCTGACTACGGCACTGGTGTTGGTTTTGCCCACAGGTTCAGGGCCTTATACAGTTTATTGTGATGCTTTCCGTATTGGGCTTGGTGCAGTGTTGATGCAGGATGGCAAGGTCATTTCCTATGCTTCGCAGCAGTTGAAGATTCATGAGAAGAACTATCCGGTTCATGATTTGGAGTTGGCAACCATAGTTCACGCATTGAAGATTTGGAGGCATTATCTGTATGGCATGGCATGTGAGGTATTCACGGATCACAAGAGTCTTCAGTATTTGTTCAAGCAAAAGGAGTTGAATTTGAGGCATAGGAGGTGGTTGGAGTTGTTGAAAGATTATGATATCACCATCTTATATCATCTGGGAAAGGCCAATGTGGTGGCCGATGCTTTGAGTAGGAAGTCAGCCAGTATGGGCAGTCCTTCTTACATTCCGGCCGGTGAGAGACCGCTTGCTTTGGATGTTCAGGCTTTAGCCAATCAGTTCGTGAGACTGGATATTTCTGAGCCTAGTCGTGTGTTAGCTTGTGCGATTGCTCAATCTTCATTATTGGAGCGTATCCGTGATTGATAGTATGATGATCCCCTTTTGTGTGTCCTTAGAGACACGGTGCAGCGCGGAGGTGCCAAGCAGGTTATCTTGGATGATGATGGAGTTTTGAGATTGCATGGTCGAGTTTGTGTGCCTAATGTGGATGGGCTCCGTGAGTTGATTTTAGAGGAGGCCCATAGCTCCCGGTACTCTATTCATCCGGGCGCCGCAAAGATGTATCAGTATTTACGACAGTATTATTGGTGGCGTAGGATGAAGAAGGATATTGTTGCATATGTAGCTAGGTGTTTGAATTGACAGCAGGTTAAGTACGAGCATAAGAGGCCTGGTGGTTTATTTCAGAGGATTGAGCTTCCCGAGTGGAAGTGGGAGCGGATCACTATGGACTTCGTTACTGGACTCCCGCAGACTCGGAAGAAGTTCGACGCAGTATGGGTCATTGTTGATAGGCTTACCAAGTCAGCGCATTTCATTCCCGTGGCAGTCTCCTATTCTTCTGAGAGGTTAGCTGAGATCTACATTCGGGAGTGTCACGACCCAAGTCCACTACGGGTCGTGATGGCGCCAGACACCGTTGTCAGGCAAGCCAACTAACTCACCCATTAAGTTCTCTTTTAATAATTAAAAAAAATCTAAGAGTTTTACCTCCATTTTTCATATGTAAGACAATCTCTGTTTAAACTCAAAGGAAGAAATAATTATTAATACACGACTTTCAAAGAACACCATCCCAGAACCCGGTGTCAAAAGTGCATCAGCCACTACTGATAAGGAAAATAAAATACAATGTCTGTACGAAATACAGTGGACAGAGAATAAATAAATGACATATTAGAAGGGAACTACACTAGCTGCGGGTCGTCTCGAACAATGCAGCTCACCTTGTCCCCAATCATCCGTGCTGCCATCTAATGCAAGATATACATGTGCAACAAAAATGCACAGAAGTGTAGTATGAGTACGTAATCAACGTGTACTCAGTGAGTATCCAGCCTAATCCCGAAGGGGTAGGGACGAGATGGCCAACTTCGACACTCACTAGAGGTCCATTAACAATATTCTATAAGTGTGAGGATAATCATGGATTTATATAGAAGTCCTAACTGCGAGACCAAATAAACAGGCAAACACCTTCAACATTAAATCGAGGGCTTCCAAAGTCTATTCTTTATTATCTTATCAGTTCATATTAAGCCACGTAGGGCCAATTCCACGCTTACCATTTTCAAGTAACAAATAAACATGCGCAAATCACACCGAGGCGACGGCCCGCTCCAACAGAAATGTAAACTGTGCACTGCCGAGGGTCGAGCGGCACGAACCATAGATGCATCTATTTTCACCGAGGCGTTCGGCCCGTTCCATAAATAAACACATATCCTGCTCGCGAATCATCCATGCGATGCAGGCACACGTAAAGTACATGCTCAAGTAGGAAATTAAGAGCTCATCGAGGATAATCCTCCAAATAAACAACTTTTCTCTTTTTAACATTTCAGGGAAAATTACTATTAAATCTCTTTTAAAATTCCTTTACCAGTTCAAGGTGATCTAAACAATTCAAACTATCAATGAGTTCACAGTAATCCAAATATAACATGCTTTCGAGTCCTAGACTACCCGGACAATAGCAAAATAGTAGCTACGCACGGACTCTCGTCACCTCGTGCGTACGTAGCCCCCACAAATAGGAGCACATAATCAATTACTTCACCTATGGGGTAAATTCCCCCTCACAAGATTAGAAAGGAGACTCACCTCGCTCCGAAGATCCATAACCGGCATTCTACGTTCCTCCGAAGCCTTGAACCAACGCACAATGCACCAAAACTAGCCAATTAACGACAAGCTAATGAGAATACACTCAAATACTCAATAACAATTTCAAATTATACAATTCCCAGCTCCGCCTAGTGAAATGACCAAAATGCTCTCGGGCCCACGTGCCCGGAATTCGAAATTTTCGAAGATAAAGGTTACCCATGACCTTAGGAACTCAAATATATAATTTTCTCCTAGTTCCATACTCAAATTCGTGGCTAAAATCCAAGATTATAATTTTCTAGGTTTTTACACCAAAACCCCCAAATTTACACCAATCTGCATGCTTAATTCCAAACATAATTGATATATTTAACTCAAAAGTGATGGGGATAACTTACCTCAACATAGATGACGAAGTTCCACTCTTTGGAGCTCCCCAAATTGCCCCAAGCCATGAGAAATGAAAGAAATGAACCAAAACCACGATTTAAATTAACCTTACTGCTTCAGCGATTTTCGCTTCTGCGGACAAAAATTCCGCTTCTGCGGTTCACCCAGGTTGCCCCTTTTCCGCATCTGCGATAACCACTTTCGCAGATGCGGTCCCGCTTCTGCGGAACCTTGACCGCATCTGCGGTCCACGATCCTTCGCACAAGGTCCGCTTCTGCGGCGTCCTCTACCGCTTCTGCGGTCCCATTTCCGCAGAAGCGCAAATACCAGCAACCAGCAGACTCAGCCTTCCCAAAAATCCATTTTCGATCCGTTGACCACCCGGAATTCACCCGAGGCCCCCGGGACCCCAACCAATCATACCAACCAGTCCCAAAACACATTACAGACTTGCTCGAGGCCTCAAATCATATAAAACAATGCTAAAATCATGAATTACACCCCGATTCAAGCTTTATGAACTTTGAACTTTCCAACTTCTATTTCGGATGTTTAAACCTATCAGATCACGTCCGATTGACCTCAAATTTTGCACACTAATCATATTTGATATTACGGACCTACTCCAACTTTCAGAATTGGATTCCGACCCCGATATCAAAAAGTCAACCTCCGGTCAAACTTCCCAGAAACCTTCAAATTTCAATCTTTAGCCAAATGGCTTCAAAATGACTTACGGACCTCCAAATTCACTTCCGATCGCGCCCCCAACTCCAGAATCACCATACGGAGCTATTCACAGTCTCGGAATCCCAAACGGACATCGATAACACTGAAATGCACTTCAAGCCAAACTTATGAAATTCCTTCTAAAATGCTAACTTCCACAATAGGCGCCAAAACACTCCCGGGTTATCCAAAACCCGAACCGGGCATACGCCCAAGTCTGAAATCATCATACGAACCTGCTGGAACCTTCAGATCCTGATTCCAAGCTCTTTTACGCAAAAATTCATTCCTAGTTCATTCTTTCAACTTTAAGCTTCTCAAATGAGAATTCTCTTTCTAAATCAACTCTGAACTTCCCGGAACTTAATTCCGACCACGCGTACAAGTCATAATACCTGAAATAAAGCTGTTCATGGCCTTCGACTGCTGAACGGAGTGCTAGGACTCAAAACGACCGGTCGGGTCATTATAGGGAGATTGTTCGCCTTCATGGTGTGCCCGTATCTATCATTTCGGACTGGGGTACACAGTTCACCTCGCGTTTCTGGAGAGTAGTTGAGCGAGAGTTGGGCACACGGGTTGAGTTGAGCATAGCATTTCATCCCCAGACGGACAGACAGTCCGAGCGGACTATTCAGATTTTGGAGGATATGCTCCGAGCTTGTGTCATTGACTTTTGGAAGTTCGTGGGATCAGTTTTTTCCTTTAGCAGAGTTTGCCTACAACAACAGCTACCAGTCGAGTATCCAGATGGCTCCTTATAAGGCTTTATATGGTAGGCGGTGCCGGTCTCCGGTTGGGTGGTTTGAGCCGGGAGAGGCTCGGTTGTTGGGTACGGATCTGGTTCAGGAGGCCTTGGACAAGGTCAGGATCATTCAGGACAGGCTTCGTACAGCTCAGTCTAGGCAGAAGAGTTATGCAGACCGCAAGGTTCGAGATGTGGCTTTTATGGTCGGTGAGCGGGTATTACTCCGAGTGTCGCCTATGAAGGGCGTGATGAGATTTGGGAAGAAGGGCAAGCTTATCCCTAGGTTCATTGGTCCATTTGAGATTCTTGATCGAGTGGGAGAGGTGGCTTATAGACTTGCATTGCCGCCGAGCTTATTAGCCGTGCATCCAGTGTTTCATGTGTCCATGCTTCGGAGGTATCACGGTGACCCGTCCCACGTGTTAGATTTCAGCACTGTCCAGTTGGACAAGGACTTGTCTTACGAGGAGGAGTCGGTGGCTATTCTAGACCGGCAGGTTCGTCAGTTGAGGTCGAAGAGTTTTCCTTCTGTCCGTGTTCAGTGGAGAGGTCAGCCTGCTGAGGCATCAACCTGGGATTCCGAGTCCGATATGCGGAGCTGTTATCCCCATCTTTTCCCGACTCAGGTTTTTCATTCTTATGTCCGTCCGAGGACGAACGATTATTTTAGAGGTGGAGAATGTGATGACCCAAGCGGTCATCACTTGTTTTAAATTAAATTCTATATTTCCGAGGCCTTGAAAACCTTATTTAGAGTCACCTCAAATTACGTGCGCAGTCCGGGCGCGCAACCGGAAAGCTTAAATATGAAAATCTATGAAAAAAATTATAAAATTCGGTTATAAAATGAGCAAATTTGACTTCGATCAACGTTCTGGGTAAACGGACCCGGACCCATGATTTGACGGTCCCGGAGAGTCTGTAGGAAAATATGGGACTTGGGCGTATGCCCAGAATCGAATTCCGAGGTCCCGAGCCCGAGAAATGAATTTTTAAAGGAAATTATTTTCTGACATTGTTTAAGGAAGTTTGAAATGAAATTTGATTAGAACGTGTTGGTATCGGGCCCGTATTTTGGTTCCGGCGCCCGGTAAAGGTCTTATATATGATTTAAGATGTTTCTGTAAAGTTTGGTGAAAAACGGACGTCGTTTGACGTGATTCGGACCTAAATTGCTAAATTTGATACTTGATGAAGTTTGAGAAAAAGTTCTTGATTTTGAGGTTTGATTCATTGTTATTGAGGTTATTTTGGCGATTTGATCACACGGATAAGTTCGTATGATGTTGTTGAGTTAGTACGTGTGTTTGGTTAGGAGCCCCGAGGGCTCGGGAGTGTTTCGGATGTGTTTCGGGAAGTTTTTGACTTAGGAAATATTGCAGGTTTTTCAGCTGTTGGGTTCCTGATGCGTCCTTCTTCGCGTTCGCGGGAGTACCTACGCGAACACGAAGTGTAAATTTTGATGGAAGGAAATCCTTCTACGCGAATGCGTAGCTCAGGACGCGAACGCGAGGCAATGGGGGTTTATACCTTCGCGAACGGGGACCTGGCCACGCGAACGCGAAGGCCAAGTGGGCCTGGGCAGGGGAGGGGTAGTTGTCTTTCGGGAACGCAAGCTCATTTACGCGAATGCGAAGGCTTAACCAGCCTGACCCATCGCGAACGCGAAGGGACTGTCGCGAACGCGAAGGGCATTTTTGCCCAGTTATTTTAACGTCTCAAAACAGAACCCATTACGGGATTTCATACAAATTTCACAAACCTCTTCTTCTCCAAAGCTCTTAGGCGATTTTTGAAGCTTTTCTTCACCATAACCTCTTGGGTAAGTAATCTTTAACTCATTTTCTTCATTTTCCATTAACACCCATTAGATTTCTAGGCCTAAATCATGTGAATAAGGGTAGAAAATTAGGGATTTGGGTAGAACTAGGGCTTTTTGATTAATTTTGATTTAGACCTCGTTTTGGGGCCGAATTCTGGAAATAATTATATATTTGGCTCGTGGGTGAATGGGTGATTTAATTTTGGTCCGAACCTCGTGTTTTGACCAAGCGGGACCGGGGTCAATTTTTGGATTTTTGGAAAGAATGATTAGAAAGCTATAATTAAGCATTGGAATTGGATTGTTTAGCATTTATTGATGTTGTTAAGTCGATTATGTATAGATTCAATTGTGTTGGAGCCAAATTTGAAAGGAAAGGCGGTATTTGAGGCTTGAGTTGGACGTGGAAGTTTGAGGTAAGTGTTTGATCTAACCTTCGCTTGAGGGATTAGGAATCGAGTCCTATTTGCTATGTGGTATTCGTTGTATATGACGTATAGTCATGGTGACGAGTATCTATACGTTGGTGTCTAGCATGACCGTGAGTCTTTATATTGTGAATATCTTGATTTCGTTGTATTCTTCATGCTTTGGTGATGATTTTTAGTTGTTGTGAAAAGTTTGTGGAAGGAATTGAGACCTTGAACATCTTGGAGCATTGGCTCGAGTTATATTATGAATTGTGAAAGTATATGAGATGATTAAACCCTTCGGAGCATCGGCTCAAGTGGTAAAGTGAGTTATGAAGTATAAGTGAAAGATAGAGAAAGAGTTATTGAAATGTTCCCTTGCCGGGATTTAATTATTTAATTGTTGTTCCCTTGCCGGGATTTAATTGTCTAATTGTTGTTCCCTTGCCGGGATTTTTATATGATCTTGTTTATTCCCTTGCCCCTTGTTGGTGATTGTTGTTTGGGTGAGGAAGAGTGTTAAAGCACGAAGGGTGATGTCGTGCATTGTTGATATTGTGAGGAAAGAATGTAAAGCACGAAGGGTGATGTCGTGCTGCACGATGTACCATTCCGTGCTGATTATATTGATTACATGGTGAGGAGAGAGAGTAAAAGCACGAAGGATGATCCCGTGCACAGCTTTGATAAATAATTGTTTTGGTGAGGACGAGAGTAAAAGCACGAAGGGTGAT
Organism: Nicotiana attenuata; assembly: GCF_001879085.1. Lineage (NCBI taxonomy): Eukaryota > Viridiplantae > Streptophyta > Magnoliopsida > Solanales > Solanaceae > Nicotiana > Nicotiana attenuata. The sequence continues at coordinate 56,989 of NW_017674726.1, read as the reverse complement.
GCCGTGCAAACTGTTGATTTCTGTTCCTTGTTGATATTCGAGTTGTGTTGTTCCTTTCTTTACTTGATGCCTTTCTATTCAGAATTGTTATCTCCCCCACAGCATGTTCCCCCTCCCCACATTGACTGGTTATTTCTGTATTTCTTTTTCCGCTGTATATATTTAAACTGCACAGGTTTATCTGGTAGTCTGGTCCTAGCCTCGTCACTACTTCGCCGAGGTTAGGCTGGGCACTTACCAGCACATGGGGTCGGTTTTGCTGATACTACACTCTGCACTGTGTGCAAATCCCGGAGCAGCTTTCGGACAGTAGTTGGAGGGCTTCCTTCAGTCCACCCGGAGACCCAAGGTAGACCTGCAGGCGTCCGCGGGCCCTGGCGTCTCCCTCTATCTCTACTTCCTGTTTCCTTCTCTTTTATTCAGAAACAGTGTACTGTTATTCTTAAGACCTTGTATGTAGTGACTCTTAGATAGTCTGTGACACTGTGACACCAGGTTTTGGGTATTTGGGGTTTTAGAAGTTGTAATAGACGTTGATTCCAGATATTTTATTGTTACCTTCCGCTTAATTATTTAAAGTTCCGTTGATTTAATGTTATCACTTATGTTTGTTAAAAAGAAGTAATTTGTTAACGAAGTAAGTAGTTAAGTTTTGGCTTCCCTAGCTCCCAATAGTAGGCGCCATCACGACTCCCGGGGGAGGAAAATCCGGGTCGTGATATCTGGTTGGATCGGGTTGCGCGCCGCAACAATCTATATGTTTCCATTACTTAAGTTGTGTTGGCTTCCGCTATTTGTTTGAACTGTTAAAGATTGGTGATTCTTAACGGTACTGGTTTATTCTTGAGGTTGTGGTTATCATTTCAGTTGACTGTTTAATTCTATTCAGTATTTCTATTATTCCGTCATTATTATATATACTGTGTACAGGTTATAGTGTAGGTGACCCGCCATAGCCTCATCACTACTTCGTTGAGGTTAGGCTCGGCGCTTACCAGTACATAGGGTTGGTTGTACTGATAATGTACTCTGCACACTGTGCAGATTTTGGAGTCGGTCCCAACGACGGTTATTAGCATGCTCGGATTAGACGTTTGCGGAGACTTGAGGTACGACTGTTCAGCGTCCGCAGCTCCTGGAGTCCCCATCCTCTTTCTATTTAGTTGTATATTTCCATTCAAACTGCTTTTTATTTATTTCAGGCTCTTATATATATTACTCTAGAAGCTCGTGCACCTGTGACACCAGGTTCAGGGAATTGTAATAGACGTTTGGCTGGTTTAGCTTCCGCATTTACACTTAGAATATTTCGGTTATTTTAGTTCTTTATTAATGTTATCATTTAAACTGTTAAAAGAAGTAAATTGTTCTAACGTTGGCTTTCCTAGCAAGTGAAATATTAGGCGTCATCACGGTCCCGACGGTGGAAATTCCGGATCGTGACATAAATAATATCAGTTATTTCCTTATTCCTTTATACTTGTCCACTCTCTCTCTCTCTTTCTCTCTCTCTCTCTCTATCTATCTCTCTCTCTCTCTCTCTCTCTCTCTCTCTCTCTCTCTCTCTCTCTCTCTCTATCTATCTATCTATCTATCTATATATATATATATATATACATACATACATACATACATACTACATAAGGAAAGGCCCGTATACTGGCTCAACATTGCAATTTTATTAAAATTATTATTTGTTGGTGTTTAGTCAATTAACTTTTGAGGTTTAACAAACTATATATTTTAAAATTACTTTGATATAAAAATATTTAGTTTGAAATCGTCTTCAAATAATATGGTAGATGAAAATCATTTAATTTTTATTTTCAAATTGCTTTAAGATTGTGATGACCCAAAGGGTCATCACCTGTTTTCTCATTCATTCCGTGCTTCTAAGCCCTTGAAACCTCATTTGGGATTGCCTCGAGTTGCGTGCGCATTCCGGGCGCGTAGCCGAAAAGCTTAAATATGAATTCAGTGAGAAAAATGCTAAATTTTGATATTAAATTGAATAAACTTGACTTCGGTCAACTTTTTCGGTAAACGGGCCCGGACCNACAATGTTCAAAAAAACAATGCTCACGGAGTATTTCAAGATATGCTCAACAGACGAGGAAGCACGAATGTATCTATACAAAGAATTCCCAGAGTATTATGTATGGACTTTCATACAATATTCAAATAAAAAAATATATATAACTACAAGAGAATACAATTTACCTACAATTTTACTACAATTTCGTAAGTATATTGTATGTCACGTCTTCTTCTTCTTTTTCGAGTTTCAATATGAAATTCAGCCAGAACCAAATCTAATCTTCACCAAGCACCCTCAAAATTGAGATATAGACTCCAAACAATATTTCCAATTGTTTGCAACAACACCCAATCCAAACAAATAATGATTTTTGAAAATTCAAAAACGAATTTCAAAGCTTTATGATAGATTATTGTACGAATCTTCAATTCCTATGACCTGGTGGTTACTTCAATAGGTTGATTGACAGAAGACAACTTTTAGGCTTGCCTTATTAAGAGAGAAAGACGGTGAGAGAGAAAGATGAAGAAAGAAGAAAAATGGATGAGAGATGGGGCAGTGAGGAAAGAGGAGAGGAGAGAAAAAAGGAAAAAGGATATAACTAAATCCCCTAATTCAAGGCACTAATAATGGATTGTATATAATTTGTAAGTAATCCTTGTTTAGGGTGGGTAATATGCAAAACTAGGACAATTTTGGTAAATAGTTTCAAATATTGTATAGGAAGGCAAAAATCCCTTTTTGACATTGTTAAAAATCCAACAATGATATTTTGGGCCAAAAACAGGTCTAGAGCTAGTTTTGGGATTTGAATATTTTGTTTTCAAAATCTGCCAAAACATGGGTAAAACGGGAGAAATTTAAAAATAGCCAGATTTACAACTGGTCGTTCAAAAATAGCCCAATTTCAAAAGTAATCGAAATTTAGCCACTTTTTATGTAAAGATAAATCTGAGCGAAAGCACTGTTCAAAACCCGGAAAATACTCCAGTATATTATGCTGGAGTTCCAGCATAAGTATACTTGAACTCCAGCATATTATACTGGAGTTCCAGGATAGTATGCTGGAACTCCAGCATAATATGATGGAGTTCCAGCATAAGTACACTAGAACTCCAGCATAGTATACTGGAATTCCAGTATATTTGCAAAGTATACCGGTCCAACATAATATGCTGGAGTTCATACACAAGTGCACCGAACTCCAGTATATTATGCTGGACCGGTCTATATTGCAGCAAAACGGTGACTATTTTTCATTGACTTGGTAAACGCTGGCTATTTTTGATTGACCAGTCCGAAAACTGGCTATACCGTGCTATTTTTACGGATAAAACCAATAAACAAACATATTTTTGCCAAATTTTTTTTGAAAAAAACTTGACAAAATCTATTGCCAAACGGGGCTAAGTTTACGTTAGAATATTATATTGAAAACGAATATGCTACAAACACGTGCATTTGGAATCTTAAATTTGAACATGCAAACAGTTGTTTGATTGAAACGTGTAGATCATGGAAATTGAGAAAAAAAAGATACAGCCTATGAAACTTAAAAATTCTCTAATTCCAGAGGCTTCGTCTGGAAAACCACCCAAATAATCACCAAACAACTATAGTATTATCATGCTTAAGAATCAATCAACTATGTTTCAACCACAAATTAATCATTTTTAGCTATTAATCCTACGTGTCCATCTACTTTATTACTAAGTACTAAGAAGATTAATCATAACGTCTATTTTTATACTGACCAGGAGCTGGTGCAACATAGACTCAACAAGTTCATTTTTTTTTTCCAACAAGTTCAATCGAACCCACTATTTGTTACATACAACATAGTTATATATCTGAAAAAATCACTAAAATATTACTCAATAAATAGTAAGTTCTGAACAATAGGAAAAGTGTCATAGTTTCAGGGGTGAAAATATAAAGGTTAAAATCATCAAGTTCAAAACATGGATCCACTTTTGATACTATCAACCTACAAGGCTACAACCCCTCTTTTCATAGAAATTAGATCAATTTTACTTTGCAAAGCTTATATTTAGTAAATAACATCATGTTTAACAATGAAAAAGAAACTTCTATTCCCCTTACATACCTTGGTTTCAAACACAATATCTTTTCTTCAATTCCAAACTTAAGTTCATTAATCACTCAAAATAAATCAGTAAAATTCATAATAGTAACACTCTCTAGGCTACTAGTTCTCATTATTTGAAAGTAGATCATAAAAGTGAGCACTTGGTATAGTTTTGCAAAAAAAACACCTTAAATAGTTGCCAGATTGACTATGAAACGAGCAGAAATGCAAGCTAAGGCTGCGTATAATAGACCCTTGTGATCTGGCCCTTCCCCGGACCCGCGCATAGCAGGAGCTTAGTGCACCGGGCTACCCTTTTTTATTGACTATGAAACGAAATGCAACAGTTGCCCGGACCAAGTTATATTACCAACTAGCAACTTGCAATGATATTCATTTTCCCAGTAGATTGTCAATCCAACCTAGTAAAATCTCAAAAACCCACAACTCTATGCGACAAAATTAGACATATACAGGAGGATCCAACCAATTCACAAAGTCATATACATGGAGGAAATGTGATATCAGGGGGTAAAGGTGCAATGAGGAAAGCCTAGGAAAACAAAATTTATATATAGGAATAAATTAGTCTCTAACAGGAGAAAAAGAATAAGAAAACCAATTCTACAATCGAAAAGCCCGAGTATTTGTCATCCAAAGAGTACGATCTCAGGGTTACGCAATACAGACAGGAAACATTCAAGTTTCCCCCCTGCCTTCATATCATCACCCCTAGTTAAATGTTTACTTGGCAAATGAATGTACTCAAATGAACTCAAGACAAACAGAAGTACCCACTGATATCCCGAGCACGACCATCATTAATTACCTGATAAGAGTTCCTCATGTTGCAACATAAAACCTGCACATGAAGCACCTCCTATGTTAAGAAATGCACTCAACTCTGTCGTAAAAAGTTAGCCACTTTCTCTTTTGCAGTTCCCAGGCAAGAGATACTTGTACTTCTCGGGATTTTCCAGCAGATGAGCAGGAAGATTCACGGCTGAGTAAGAATGAGGGACGGGTCCCATGTTACCAATGATATCCTTGAATGTGTACTCCTCAGGAAGCATGTCGTATAAATCAGCCCCTTGACAAATGATATCTTGTATTCTTTTAGGGTTCAAATAATGCAAAAACCTTATTCTATCAGTGTGGCTGTAAGCTTTCATCTTGAATATGAAGTCAGATATCTGGCGGAAACAAAAGCTACAATGCCAACCTGAATCTGCCAAAAGGTAATCAGTTTGACGATAGTGTACGTATCTAGTCTTGCCTTTCTGATACCTGTGGACTGAAGCCCTCCAACTTCTGTGCTGAATTTGAAATTCGAACGAGTACAAGTAATTCCTCAAATGAAGATGAAGAATTGGAGGAATGTCGTCACACCACCTCAAAAGATCGATGGTATGCCTACTAGGAATTTCATCAACATCGGACATTATCAACAAATCATCGTCCTCTATACCAGCTATTCTCAAAAGCTGGTCGAGTGCTACTCTCTGATATGCCTCTTCAACAAACGGATTTTCACCTTTTCTGAATCTTCCTCCAATGGTTCCATAAGTCAATCGTGGTTCAACAAACTTAAATTGGTCCCGGTTAATAGCAAAAGTATAGGGCTTGGGCAAACCAGTAAACGTGGAGTTTGACTCGAGAAGAACAAACTGTGTGATGTAAGGATACAATTCCTTCCATCTGATAGTAAGCATGTCCACTTCATTACTAAACAAAACTGCATCATAAACACGCCTAGGATATTCACGAATTCCCCACCCGTGTTGCTTGCAAAGGTTCTCCATCGAGACATTCTCGTGATAATAGTGAGTAACTTCAATAAAGGGCTTGGGAGGAGATTGCCATAGCGGGCGAAGGAAGTAAGTAATCTTCTGTCCATGCAAGTATATACCAACAATGCATGTTGGCACAAAAACAATCAAAAAGATAATAGCCTTTAAATCCAATCCTCGAAGCATACACCGTAGTCTTGACATGTTTATTACTCCAGGGGAAGACTGCTGCATATGAAAAAAGATAACTTTAACAGATGGAGAAAAATTCAGACAAACTAATTACAGTTTGAGTGCAGGCAAATAAAAGAATGTAAACTTAAGACCATTTTACAGAAAATAGAACAAGCCAGTAGGGTAACAGAGGATTTCACAAATATCTTGAGAGAGCAAAAGATGAAGGGGAGCCTTGGCGTAACTGGTAAAGTTGTTGCCACCTGGTCACGGGTTCCGGCCGTGGAAACAGCCTCTCGCAAAAATGCAGGATAAGGTTGCTTATACCTGCTGCGTACAATAGACTCTTGTGGTCCGGCACTTCCCCGGACCCTGCGCATAGCAGGAGCTTAGTGCACCGGGCTGCCTTTTTCTTGAGAGAGCAAAAGATTACTTATTGTATCAATTTAGCTAAAATTAAAGCTTCTGAAACCAATAATAAAATTAAAGCTTCCATCAATTTAGATATTATCAAATGGAAAACCATAGTCAAATCTCCAACCATAAAACATGGACTCCACAAAACCACAATACACCACAAATTTCCAGAAATATAGGAAAAAGATGAGAAAAAATCACCCAAATTTGATCAAGATCACATTTTCCCCCAAAAACTTCTCCTTGGGAGAAACCCACATCAGCCCAATTCAAGATTCTAGGGTTTATAAACAATCCATGTCAATAACAGAATGAAAACACATATTTTAAAATTCTCCAGAAACACAACAATCCAAAAACAAAACAAAATAATTCCCAAAAAATCCAAACTTAATGTGCAACAAGCTTCAAACTTTTCAAATGAAATGGTAATGAAATTTAAAAATAAATCAATAGGAAAAGAGGTGAAAAAGAGAAGATAGGTACCTCGCCACAAACGTCTTCACAAATATCGTCACTTTTTTTTGAAGGATAATAACTATCAAACACCATTAGCACCCAAAACTATATTCAAAAATCTCCTCTTTCTAAAAATTTGTCACCTTTCTATAAAATTCAGAAAGATAACAAAAATTATCAAAGAGAGATAATTGAAGAAGAAAAAAACCCTGATTAAAGCCAATACCCCTCCCTCTCAAATTTACAGCAATGGAATTTGCCAATATAATTAAATTGAGAGGGGGAGTAAATTTTTCCTTGTGTAATTTGACTACTTCGGGAAAATGCTAAATTATAGCCGTTTTGTTGGGTTCTTCTTCTTCTTTTTTTTCTGTTCAACACTCTTTGTACAGATGGTTATATATATATAGACACACATGCAGGGTAACCCCCCC
>NW_017674726.1:27811-49568 GCF_001879085.1 Nicotiana attenuata | reverse complement strand
TGCGAACCCGGTACCCCCCCCCCCTTCGAATCCCACCCTACATGGGAAAAAACAATGATGTTTTTTGAAGAATAAAAAGTATTCCTAATTTTTTTTTAAAAACGTTAATATAATTCCTATTCCAGATAGGATTGCTCCTGTGATATTTAAAATTTATAATAGATAATATAGACATTTTACGAGCGGAGATCTCCATGCAATTCCTGAATTTATCCACTTTCGTTTAGAGATAAAGTTGGAATTTAAAGTTTATTATATGAGTTTTTTACTTCGTTGGTGATATTGTCTGGATTATTTTACTTTTTATCTATTTTTTTTGGTTCTTGTGATCCTGATATTTTTTCTATAATTTTGTTTGATGGTATTAATATATTGTCTTTTTTCGTTAATGAACCGAGGGTGTTTCGAAAACAGCCTCTACCCCTGGGAGTAAGGGTAAGTGCGTACACACTACCCTCCGCATACCCCACTAATTGGATTTCAATGGGCCATTATCGTTATTGTATTATGAGTTTTGTACTAACGCATAATTAAAATAGAACAAAAAAGAAGAAAAATATGTCAATTATTTATGCTCGGAAAAAAAATCAAGAGTTAATAAATATTCGTGAAATTTGTTAAAAATGCGCAAGCTGATTCGACATTATAATTATTTAAAAAAATAATAATAATTTGTAGAATCTTGTACCAAGTCCAGCAGAACACCCTGTTAATTGAGGTATTATTCTTGGAATCAGTGGCATGGAAACAAGTGGTCATTAATTACGAGGATAAATGTTTTTATTACTGGTATTAATGTACAAGCAAAAAAATCGTCGATGCAAACGATTAGAGGATTTTTGTTGACCCAACAAAAAAAAAAAAGACTAAAGACTTTTTGTTGACCAAGAAGGAAGGAGTAGTTATCTGTAATTACTCATTCAATGATAGGTTACTTAATTATCATTAATCTTTCATTGACATGGGGAGGGTTTCTTCTCATTTCATTTCCTAAGCAATACCTATATTATTAGATATGTACTTCTTCCAATCTATTTTAATTAATTTTTTAACCCTTTTTTGTGGTCTATAATATTAATTTTTTCAGATTTCAAGAAGGAATTAACTTTTTTTTTCAAAGTTATCCTTACAGTAAAGAGTCTAGGAGTATTTATTGTATTTTCAATTAACAAATTAAGGTTAATATGGTCAATTTTATTATTAATTAATGGTAAAAGGAGAATTCCTTAATATGCATGAAATCAGCCAAAGTCTATACGTCACATGGAGACAACTTTACCGTTGCTCCAAAGTTTCTCTTCGATTATCCACATTTGAATAAAGATATGAATTAGGATTTGGATTCTTCTGTCGTTGATACTACTAATGTCAATATGCTATTAGGAAGTCTTAAAACTCGTATGCTCCAATGTGGTGACTCAATAGGTTATCTAGTATTTTAGAATCTAACTCTATGTTTTGAAGCTTCAAAATTTTTATTTTAGCCTTTCTCAATTTGCGTGCGCAGTCCGAGTATTTTTTTCGGAAAGCTTTTATGTTAAAAACTAACAAAATATAAAAAATTTGCCTTAAAAGCCATTTGACTTGACTTCGGTCTACGTTTTGAGCAAACATAATCGGATCTGTGTTTTGACGGTCCCAGTAGTCCGTATCGTGATTTGGGACTTGAGCGTATGTCTGGAATCGAATTCGGAGGTACCTAGCTCGAGTTATCGTATTTTGTTGAAAAATTGAGGGTTAAAGGCTTAATGAATCTAAATGTTTGACCAATGTTTGACTTTATTGATATCGAGCGTATTTGGTTCCAGAACCCGGTATTGGTCCATTACTATATTTTTGACTTGCTTGTCGAATTTGGTGAGAAATGGAGTTGGTTTGCCGTGATTAGGACGTCCGGTTGTTAAAATAGAAGTTCATGAGTTTTCTTGAAAATTTTATTGATTTGCTGTTCAATTCGTAGTTCTAGGTATTATTTTGGCGATTTGATCGCGCGAGCAAGTTTGTATGATATTTTTGGACTTGTGTGTATATTTGATTTGGAGGGATTGGGTGAGTTTCGGATAGGCTACGGAGTGAATTTTGGAATTAGAAAAGTGCTAGTGTGTTTCAGCTCTGGTGCAGGCCTCAAACCTCGCAATCGCGAGGTCAGGCTTCGCATTTGCGAAGTGGGCTGGGAAGAGCTTCTTCGCATTTGTGATCTTTTTGGTCACATTTGCGGAGGGCCCAGTGTTTGCAATTGCGAGCTATTCATCGCAATTGCGATGACAGCAGAAATAGGAAGGCTTTGCAATTGCGACTGTTTCTTCGCATTTGCGAAAGTTTTCTCGCATTTTGGGGGTTCGCAATTGCGAACCCGAAGTCGCAATTGCAACATCTGCAACTGGTCAAGTAGCTGGAAAACGGGATTTTTCCTCATTCTTCAAATTTTCAAAACAAGAAAACCCTATAGGCGATTTTCCCAAGAACACTTCTTCCCCAAATCATTGGTAAGTGATTCTAACCTATTTTCTTTCAATCTTTCATTACATTTCATAAGATTTCAACCTAAAATCTAGTGTTTTCATGGTGAAAATTGGGGATTTGGGCAGAATTAGAGATTTTTTTGTAAAATGAGGATTTAGACCTCAAATTGAGGTCGAATTTCAAAACAAATTACATAACCGGGCTCGGTGATGAATGGGTAATCGTATTTTGGTTTGAATTTCGGGGTTGAACCAAGCGGGCCCGGGAGCTGACTTTTTTCAATAATGCTAAATTGAATCTTTTACAATCGTGGGTAGTTCCTAAGGCTTAATGTGTATCGGTTGGTTGGTAATTTACTAGATTCTATTGGTTCGGAGGCTTGTTTGAAAGGCAAAGTTGTGGTTGAGCTTTGAGTTGATCCTTGAAGCGAGGTAAGTATCGTGGTTAACCTTGACTTGAGGGATTAGGACTTGTTTGCCTATTTGCTACATGTTTAGATGTTGGAAACAACGTATATGTGAGGTGACGAGTACTTATGCGTTGTTGTTGGGTTAAAGAATGCAGGTGAGACTTGTTCCTTATAATTTATTGCGTACTTTAATCATGTTATCCATGCTTAGACTAGTTACTTATCAAATTTATCGTTCTTTCCGCGTTTATGGGCTTTCTGTGATAATTGAGTATTGTTTCTAAGTTGAGGTTTGTATTGTGGAACTATTTTGACGTAAGGCTTATTCTTGTTCATTCTATCTCCCTGTTATTATATGTTCATTGTTATGTGGTAAGGGAGAGTGTTAATGCACGAAGGGTGATGCCGTGCCGTATTTGAGTGTTAATGCACGAAGGATGATGTCGTGCCATATTGTGAGAGTTAATGCACGAAGGGTGATGTCGTGCCATGTTTTGAGAGTTAATGCATGAAGGGCGATGTCGTGCCATATCTATTGATTTATAATGAAAGTGAGAGTAAAAGCACAAAGGGTGATGCCGTGCAGTATTATTGTTCCATTGTGAGGTTGAGAGAAAAAGCACGAAGGGTGATGCCGTGTAGTTTTTATTCATTTTGTTTATCCGTTTTACTGGTTAAAGGCATATTGACTGTTCTGGTTATCTTTTCCTACTGTATTTTATCGTATCTTGTACCCATTTTGTATGTCCCCTCCCAATAGTACATGTTTAGCCTTTATCTGTTGTTTCTTGTACGTATATTGTTATCAGCACATGTTATTTACGTGGGTGTCTTGTCATAGCCTCGTCATTACTTCGTCGAGGTTAGGCTCGACGCTTACGGAGTACATGGGGTCGGTTGTACTCATACTATACTCTGTACATCTTGTGCATACTTTGGTACTGGCCCCAGCTGTTCGTGAGGCGTAGCAAGTTGGATTTGCTCATTGGATTAGTGTTGGGCATATATTGGGCAAAACCGATAACCCGAACCATTAATTGTTTATTGGGTTATCGGTATCGGGTTATTGGGTTAACGATTCGATAACGGTTTATAATTTTTTTACTATTTGGGTTATCGGTTCGGGCCTCGGTTTGCTAATTTTGTTAATGGGTTAACTGATAACCCAATATGAATTAATAAAATTACGATTACCCTTAAGTGTGTGTGTGTGTATGTGTATGTGTGTGTGTATATACTAGGGTTTTAGTTCATTCTCTCATATTCTTTCTCAGCCGCACTCTTCAGTTGCTTCATCTTCATTCTTCATAGACCTTACTTGTTACTCCTAGCCTAAGTCTTTAGTCTTGTACTTTAGGCTTTTAATTTTTATAACAAAATTCATCTTCATATAGGGATTGCTCTATGATTTCTTTTTTCAGGTTAGGCGTTTGACAAATAACATCCAGTTTATCTTGGATTATTTGAGGGCTTCAACGCTTGTGGAAGTGCAGGTAGTGTGTAAAATAAAAATTCTAAATCAACTATTGTTTTTATCATATCGGAGGAGGCAACTAATGCCTTGGAATATTTTGTGGGAATTGTTGTAGTTTGATAAGTATTTATCCACCGAGTTTTTGGTGAAAGCCTATAAGGATTGTGTAGTTGTTGTCTTGTTAACTTGAATTTGAATTGTTAGTACTATATGTTTGAACTTGTTAATTATAAGATGAAAATGCTACTGCTTTGTATTATTATTAATGTATTTGGATAACTGTTGTTGAAGAATTAGTACTATTCCAGTTGTGGCAATTGGACCATACGCAGAAATGGGTAGTATACTATATGTGAATTCTTCTCTCTTTTGTTTAACTCCAGTGAATTGTCTTCTCTTTTTTGCTTAACTCTAGATTGAGTTATCTTATCGGGTAAACCGATAACCGAACCGATAAAGATCGATAACCGATTAACCGATACCCGATAACCGATATCTTATCGGTTCGATTATCGGTTTATCAAATTTGTAAACCGATAATATTCATAACCGAATCGAACTGACCGATGCCCACCCCTACATTGGAGACTCGAGGTAGATCTGCTGGCGTCCGCAGACCTTGAAGTCCCCTTAACCTTGAGGTCCCCTTCTATCTCTCCTATTTTGCTGTTCTTTTCGTTCAAGACAGTTGTCTTTATTTCAGACCCTATTTGTAGAGATTTTAGAAGCTCGTGAATTGTGACTGAAGATCCAGATTGTATTGGATATTATGAGCTTTTATGTTATTCCGCACTCAGTTTTAGATTCTATTTGGCTTAATTGATTTTGTTATTGAATTGACTAAAATTGGCTTAAAGAATCCTCTAATGTTGGCTTGCCTAGCAAGTGAAATGTTAGACGTTATCACGATTTCGAAGGTGGGAATTCCGGGTCGTGACATCCAAAATGCATATGCATAGTTGCACAAACAAAGAAAACAAAGTACAAATTTACAGCTCAAATCATAACTTCTAACGTTGCAGCTGGCTAGGAACACGATGATTTATTGTGCGTTGGAATTCCCATAGTCATTTCTATGTAGGTTATTGTAATTGTCAATCAGATAAAACAACCGCCTAAAGTTACAATTAAAAACAAATGTCCTTATTTTACACTCATTGATAAAGACTTCTTTTTTAAAAGATTATTCATTTTGATTGGGGAAAATAGCACTTATGAGACGCAGACGTATGCTATTGTTACGTACAAGATATTTGTGTTTGCTTCTACCTATGCTTTTAAATAATCAGTTTGACAGCATCCAAAATTGTACTGGAATTTCAAGAGAATATTTACTGCAATTATTTTTTAATTAAGGAAAATTTTTAGTAGGAATTTGTGTTTGTTTCCTTAATCCAAAGATTTAGAGAAAAATTCAGAACAAGTAAATTATTTCACATAATTATAGCTAAAAGACGGACTAGGTATTGAAGTGTCTGTTATCGTAGAGGATGACACATTATTTGTAATTTTGTATGCCAAATGGCGTGTGTTTTGACATTTTCTAAGTTAACATTGTGATTATCTAAAGAGTAACTATATGGAGAATAGGTTTAGTCCAATAACCATGACCAATTGACTATGCCAAACACTGCCGTAGTGCCGTGTCACGAAATTCTTTTGCTTAAATAATGTAACTTTAATAAGTGAAAGACTAAGTCCACTAGGAAATTATCAGATTAATAGTATTCACAAAGTGTTTCTTTTCAGTTTTATCTGATAAAAGTGGGAATAACATGCAGTAGCTAATTCGTATTCCACTTTTGCCTTTTCTTATTCAGTAAATTGCGCAAGTTACACGTTTGGTTAATTGGTCAAAAATAATTATATTACCTCCGTTTTAAATTATCGGTCGTGTTTCTCTTTTACTCGTTCCTTAAAAAAATTAAATATTAGAGGTTATTTGTTACCTTTATTTATGTCTTAAGATACAGTCAACCCTCTCTATAACTGCTTCGTTTGTTCCGATAATTTTTTGCTTTTATAGTGAATGGTGTTATACACCTATAACATTTGAGGTTTAAATATTTTTTGGCCGTTATAGATAATTATCCAAAAATCAACTATTTTCCTTTGCCAATATTACATATAAAAGTTAAGAAATTATTTCAATTTAAAATCTCAAAAGATATGCATATTTCACTTATTAAATATTCAAAAACCTATACATTATTAATAAATTCATAGCTAAATGTATACATATTTAAACTCTAAGGCACATATTTTAAGGCTACTTAGAAAAATAAATTCTTTCAAGATTAATGGACGAACTTTGTAATTGTAACTTGTTTCGTAGATTTCATTATCTTACGAGCGATATATATAACACTTGAATTGGCGAAGATTTGTGTCGAAATTTTTGTAGCAAAAAGGTATCTAATAGCTTTTTCTTGAAGACAATCTAAGAGCTCAACAGTTAAATTTTTAATCTAAATATTTTTTGGCATTTTTCCAATGGAAAAGATATCATGTGCAAATCTTGAAATATTATGTCTTATACATGCTATAAACTTTGTTCGATGGAAAAGATTGTGTGCATATTTTTAGAATTATTATTAGTAACCTTAAAGATTCTATATGGCTGTTATATGGGTAATTTAACAAAAAAACGTTTTGCTATAAATATGGTTATTGCTGTTATAGGTAAAAAGATGTTATTGAGAGATAAATTATAACTTAAAAATCAGTTTTGAGGAATTTGGCTTTTATAGTGAATGGCTGTTCTATAGGAATGCATTATAGAGACGTTTGAATCTCTCCTCGTTTAATATTTACTCATAACTGAGGTATTTATAGTCTTCAAGAACAATTAATATTAAAGGTAAAATAAACAAAAAAATTAATTTAGTTTTGAATTTCTAAAATGACAATCAGTTTTGAGACAACTATTTTTAAAAACCATAACAGATAATTCGAGACGGAGTGAATATTTGCTAACCAAATATATAAAAATATATATTAATTATGTATAAAATCTGCATATTATACATTAATATTAAAAATATACTATATTTTAGTGGCTATCATTTTTTGGAGCGATTATATATTTCTCAAATAAAATATCTTATCTAGGTCCCCTTCATAATTTTACGTTTTCCAATCGACTCCTCCCTTTTTATACGAACGAAAATGACATGTTGTTTTCAATCAACAATAGACACGTCCGGTTAGAACCTCACTAGCTGCATCATTGCCCCAAGCGCAAAGATGAAGTTGATATTTGTCACTTTCAATTTTTTTCCACTTGTTCAAAAAGAATAATAGGAGTCGCATAATCAAGTGTATCATTTTATCCGAAAATAGATTTTCCTTTTTTATTTTGTAATTATATATATGTGTGCGTATGCATATGTTTACATGAATGTACTTTTTAATTTATTTATCGTGAGCGATCTATATCTAAATCGTTCGATCAATCTTTTATTTCAATTGTCTAAACGTCTTCAAACGCCCAACGCACGAGTCCTGTCTCAACTTTATGAGTTTTGAATTTTGGAATGACAACTTTAAAGATTAATAGTTAAATTCTATTGTCAAGCAGATTGTTCAAGAAGTGCATTGTCGAGGGGGTATGAAGGGGAAGCTTAGTGCATGGCTGGAGGTAGGGGTGTCAATGAATATATAAAAATCGAGTAAATCGACCTAACCGTACCAAACCGAACCGACTTTTAGGTTTCTTTTCATAAAATCGTAGGTTTATATAAATCTATAACTGTACCGATAATTAGAGTAGATTTTTTATTTTACGAAAATAACCGAAAAAATATCGAACCGTACCGAGTAAATTTACATGGAAAAAAAAAAAATATATATATATATATATATATATATATATATTAATATTAAAAATAATAAAGCATTAAGCTTTTCCTTTGGCCTTGAAATTATAAAAACGGTTACAAACCAACAATTAATTAAAATGAAAAATTCCCAAACCTATTATACTACTCCTATTGAAACAGAATTATTTCCGGCATATTCACCAGCAAGACACAAGGTAATCTAGTGATTATGAGTAGCAAACTACAATGTATTGAATTTTTGCATGATTTAAATTTATATTTTCTAATATTTAATCTTCTATAGACTTTATTCTTGAGTCTCAGCTTGCTTAATATCTTGTCACCTGTATAAAGGGGTGCATATCTGAATAACTTATAAATTATTTTGTTTCTAGGTTTGCAAGATTGCTATTGGGGCTTGTTGTCCAGCAATAGTCTCTTTTTCTGTACATACACTACAATTTTGGTAACAGAATTTTATCTACCAAAAAAAAAAAAATTGAATTCTAAATTTTATATGTATACATATTTAATTAATTTATTAACGAAAACACATTGTTTGAAATAAAAGCTATTAGGTGCGACTTAATTCATGAATGGATTAGCTTCTACCTTTGGCCCTGCGCATAAGGCAAAAGAGAAAAAATGCAGCTTTTTGATTTTATTGATAGACACTGCACTACATTTTCTGGGAATTTTCGTCCGTTGACTTCATAAATAAAGTGAACACATTGACCAAAGACTTGGTCGATAGTCGATGTCGTAGTAGACTAGACTTGCTCTTGAGAAAGGAGAGGTAAAACTCAATTTCCCAATTATATTTATGCAACTATACAATTCAATTTTCGAATTAAATTGGCAACTGTTTCAAGCAGGAGTAATTAATTCTTAAGTAGCCCAGTCTAATTCAAGAAATCTTGAAGAATAATTCCATTCCTGGCATTCAAAAATATTAAACAATCCAATGTTTAAAAATATGAAACAGTAGAATGGAGCGGAATCTATGGCTGGCTAAATTATATTTTATTTCCTCTCAGGTTGTTTGACATTGTTTGATTATGGAAATTTAATATTTTTTTTTTAGATTTTTTATAAGTCAAGTTCGATAAAAATTCTTAACTAATTTATAATCATACCTAAATATTTAGGAACTGTACACAAAAATACTATGAATGGCAAATTTTCTAGTATGTCAAAATAACAAACTAGTATGTAAAAGAAATAGTAATCTTTAAAATATAAAATTTCTTAACTTAAATTTCAAGAAAATTAAAAGTATCCAGTATTTTGGAATTTATATACTATGTTTAGCTTTTCTCACCCTTGCATCAACGTAATTTTAGATTTTACAATTTTCCTAGTTGCCTTCCTTTTCTAATTACTATTCGGAAAAGGGCCAAATATATCTCTTTACTATCAGAAAAGGTTTAAATATATCTCTCGTTATATTTTGAGTCCAAATATATCCATGTCGTTATACTACTGGTTCAAATATGCCCCTTTCCTGTTAAATTTGTCCTAATTGGACATTCAATACTACGTGACACTGATATTTGATGAGGTGGATGCTACATGGCTTGCCACCTCAGCACGCCTAACCCATTTTAGCCTTCCCTTCTATTATTATTCACCACTAAAATTTTCTTCCCCTCCACCACTACTGTCACCATTACCGCTACTATAAAAAATATTGTATTTCAGATTTTAGTCTTTTATATATGGATTTGGGCGCTGAGACGGCATGCCATGTGGCATCCACCTCATTAAATATTA
Organism: Nicotiana attenuata; assembly: GCF_001879085.1. NCBI lineage: Eukaryota > Viridiplantae > Streptophyta > Magnoliopsida > Solanales > Solanaceae > Nicotiana > Nicotiana attenuata. Next base: position 39,628 of record NW_017674726.1, on the reverse strand, counting down.
GTGCCACATATGATTGAATGTCCACCTTGGACAAACTTAACAGAAGAGGGGTATATTTGAACCAATAGTATTGCGATAGAGGTATATTTAGACACAAAGCATAACGAATGATATATTTAAACCTTTTCTCATAATACAGAAATATATTTGGGCCTTTGCCGCTTACTATTTCTATCTTTTTTCCTACTTCAATCAAATCAACCTTTGGAAACTTGGGGTAGCTTTCTCTTAAAATTTTAAGGAATTTTTACATTCCTATACCACATAGGAAACCTTTTTACCCTACATGTTTAAGGTTTGAGTAAATTACACTTAGTATACCTAATTACCAATCCTATACCATACTTAATTAAGGGTCTAATTAATGGGTTGTTTTTACTCCTTAATTAAAGGTATTCATATCTAATTAATGGGCAGTTTTTACTCCTTAATTAAAGGTATCCATATATCTCACGTTTCTCTCTCCTTACCCCTCACCCCCTCACCCACGTTTTTACCCATACCCCACATTCTTTCTTGTTCTTCATCCACGATTGCAAGATCAATCAACGAAAGATGTCCTTGAGATGCATTAGCCAGCGAAATCTCATTATATTTGAATGTCGTGCCAATTTCCTCTGCAACAATTATGGCATATGATCTGATTTTCTGAAAGTCTACATGAAATCAAAAGTTGCAACAAACATTTTGAGACGCCACGAACTAGCAAAATAATGACAACAGATACACTTTAGTAGTTTTTTTTTTGGGTACCAAACAACATTCCCTCTTCTGGATTTACTGTTTCTCGTGTATTTGTAGTGTAATTGCAGTGTAATTGTAGTGTAATTGTAGTGTAATTGTAGATTTAATGTAATGGATATGATCTGTTGAAGCCCTCGCCTAGATTTACTGTTTGTAGTGCAATTGTAGTTAGTTTGTAGTTTATGTAGAACATTTCAAGATTAATTGTAGTCTAAAATGTAGATATATTTAGACATAATTGTGGATGATGTGTTTCCTGTTTGCCCTGTAACTGTAGATAAATTGTAGTTATTCTTATATTAGGTACTTAAACTGTAGGTAATTTGTACATTCACTGTAGGTAAACTGTAGGTAAACTTGTTTGAATTGTAGAACTGATTTTATACATAATTGTAGAGTTTTTGTAGTTAATAGTAGTTATAATGTAGGATTCATGTACCGCTTCACACCATCTATCACAGTATGGATATGATCTGTTGAAACCCTCACCAAGAATTACATAACAAACAGCAATAAAAATATTTACAATCATAAAATAGTTTATCTACAATTTATCTACAACGTATCTACAATTATATCTACAAATTATCTACAATCTACAAATTAACTACAATTTGTCTACAAATTATATACAATCTACTATTTGATTTCACGATGTATTTGATTTCTATAATTTTTTCAGCAGTATCAATTGATAGTTGTTCTGCAATTGTAGAGATCAGAGTACTGTAGCTTGCATTCTCATCTACCACAATGGCATCACTTCAAAATCCCTAAATCTGCCATAGGTATCCCAATTGCCATTAAATTGTAGCATTATTGCGATTTTGGACATGATTTGTTGTCGATGTTGATGTTTTTTTTTTTTGATTTCTAGATTGAAAGAAGAAAAGATGAAGAAGAAATATATCTGATCGACAATTTGATAGAAGCAACAACGAAGAACAGATTTTTTCAACTTTGAGTTGTTGAAACTCGAAAATTTTGAATTCTACAATTTGAATTCAAATCTTAGAAGCTGTTAGTAGTTAAATATTTTCGTAGTTTTTGTAGCTGTTAGTAGTTGAATATCTGTTCGTTCCTTTTTTTTCAGAATTTGAATTGTAGTTCTGGAGAAAAAAACGCAGATATGAAATCTCCTTTCCCTTTTTAAAGATTTAATTTAATGCAGAATCAATTATCACCAAGAATATCTCCTTAATTTTAGCGCATTTTTAAGGAATATTCTGATCCATTAATGCCTGATTTTCGAATTGTACAATTTTTGTAGGTAAAATATGGACTGAGCGGGTAATATACAAAATATGCACATTTTTGGTAATAAACTTTCATATATGGTATAGGAAGGAAAAAATCCCAAATTTTAAAGAGAAAATTATCTCCCATGTCCACTTATAAAATGACTTTTTGAACTCACCCTTAAGTTGTTGTCATTTTTCTTTTACTGTCTCGAAAACTAACTAGAGATTAAGATATCAAAGAAGTATATATTAGGCGTCAGCCTCTTAAATTGCACCCCATTTGATTTTCTCTCGTAAGAACACTAAGCTAGCGTTTGGACATAAATTTGATTGAAACTTAAAAAAAAATAAGGTTTTTGAAGTTGTGTTGAAAAATAATTTTTGAAAATTGAAGTTGTGTTTGGACATATATTTTATTTGAAAAAATGTTGAAATTTTGTGGGTAGAAGAAAAAAATTCACCCGAAAACTGTCCTAAACGAATTTTTGGGAACTTGAAATATTTTGTTTTTGATTTTTTCCCAAAATATGATCATATTTTATAAACAATGTTTTCAATTTTTTTTTTGAAAAATAAAACTAAAATCTATGTCAAACGGGAGCTAAATTAGAGGGAAGAGCAACAACCACAAGCTAGTAACAAAAAAATAAAAATAAAATAAAAAAAACTTTCCAACTTAAAAATTATACTGCTAATATTGACAATGAAAAGGACAAAATAAGGTGATTTATACTATGGAAGATGACCATAAGTGCACAAGTTGACTCACAAAGTCACATGGCCAATTTATGAGGGACCAACTTTGAGTGGCTCTAAGTAGTCGATTTTCTTCGTCTTCAAGTTCTATATACCACTTAAATTGCGAGGTCATTAAATTTAATAATTTGAATTATAGTTGTTTTGTTAAAATCTATATTATGACATGTGTAGTATAATTAGATGTCAAAATAGAAACTTAAGTGTACTTCCTCCTCATATTAACAGACATAATTATTAAAAATAGTTGTCTCAAATTATTTATCATTTTAGAAGTTCAAGACAAAAATTAATTATTTTTTCCTTTTCTACCCTTAATAATAATTGTTCTTGAAGATGGAGATAACACATAAATAGAATAAATATTCAATGAAGAAATACTATATCTTAAGACATAAATAAAGGTAGAATAGTTCAATCCCTTTCCTAATTAGTATTTATTTCTTAAGGGATGTGTAAAAGAGAAACACGACACATAGTATGAGACAGAAGGAGTGTTAATTTGAAACAACCAATTTATGACTATGCATGCCTGCTTTCAAATTAATTAGGGGAATTTTAAGACTTTCTTTTGTGTTTGGGTCTCCAAATTAGATGAGTTGGTTCATCACATAATATTGGATTTATATAAATGTCTTGTACTTAATTGGATCGATTTATTTGTCTGTTTGAAGAAAATACCATTTTCAGTCTCTAACACAGCTCACCTAGGTAATTACCATATGTCATCTTACAAGTAATTATTAACTAATGATAGAGACAAATCTATAGTTTAAATTAATGGTTGACAATTTATATTAATTTTTTTCACAACTCATTTAGTTCGAATTTAGCCTCACATAAATATACTCGAATGATCTAATATACATGAGATACCCATTGATATAGAGAATGTTTTAGTCATGTTAGTTTATTTACTTTAGATCCTATAAATTTTTGAGCGTTTTTAGCCATCTTTGAAATTATTATGTCAGTAAGAAAATAAAGAAAAAGTTAGCACTTTTTAATTGTTATTTTGTATAATATTAGTCCAAGATGACTTCAAAACATGACAGTGAGGACGACTCGACATAATATGGGGCTAAGGCGAAAATAAAAAGTGAGGCCCTAAAAAAGTTAATCTCTTGTTATAATCAAATTTAATTATTGCTAATGTCCAATCAATTTGTTAATCTCTCTTGTGTTATCATGTTGAACTTTATTGATTTAGTTTTGAAACACTTTTTCAACCAAGGCATCTAATATAAATTGTTAACGGTAATTGAATGCTTTTTACGTGATTGAGTTTGCCAATAAGAATATTTTTCTGCTTATGCAATTTCTCTTAGAACTTTTGTAACGATCTGGTCAGTCGTTCTGAGAGTTAATAGCCCTGTTTCCCCCATTTTTGTTTCTTTATGTGTTGTTCAGCTGTGTCGAGTTTTTTCGAGTTGGTAGGTTTGGGTTCAGAGTAGTTTGGAGTGAAATGATCACTTAGTCTCTTAGTTAGAAAGCGAAGTTAGAAAAGTCAACTGGAAGTTGACTTATGAGTAATCGAATTCGGATTTGGATTTTTATGATTAGATTAGCTTCGATGGGTGATTTTTGACTTAGGAGTGTGTCCGGAATGTAATTTGAAGGTCCGTGGTAGAATTAGGCTTGAATTGGCGAAAGTTAGAAATTTGGCGATTTAGGACGGAAGCGGAAAATTAGGTATCGGGGTCGGAATGGAATTCTGAAAGTTGCAGTAGGTTCGTAGTGTCATTTTTGATTGTGTGTGAAAAATTTGAGGTCATTCGGACGTGGTTTGATATGTTTCGGAGTCGTTGGCGAGTTTTGGAAGTTCAGAAGTTCTTAGGCTTGAATCCGAGGTTGATTTGGTGTTTTCGTGTTGTTTTGGGTGTTCCGAAGGTTCGACTAAGTTTGGGTAGTGATATATGACTTGTTGGAATTATTGGTTGAGGTCCCAAGGGCCTCGGGTGAGTTTCGGAGAGGTTTGAGTTGTGTTGCGCTCGTTTTTCTTATTTTTCGACGCTGTTTCTTCAAGCATAAATGATATCATATTGAACAAATGAGCCTCGATTTTCTTTTTTGATTGAAGCCTTAGATCCGTATCGTAATTACGGACCCGTATAAAAAAGAATCGTCGAATTTGGACATCGTATGAGGATTTTATGATCATTTTACTAAGAATTAGGTTTCTAGATTTTTCAGACTAATAACGAAATTGCCACTGACAGCGTATTTAAAAATCTGCACTATTTGCAAATATTAAAACCTATATATCTCATTCATTATAAGTCAAATTGAGTGATTCAAAAGCCTAACTTGACTAAAATTTCACAAGGAATCCATTGGAGGCATAAAAAGCGAGATTCGGGATTATTTGGCACGAGAAACGAGGCAGAATAGCTGGCAGAAAAATATATAAAACAAGGGTTTGTTCATTTGGTCATATTTTGAGTTGGGGAGCTCGGATTTGGGCGATTTTGGAGAGGATTTTCACCGTATGGATTGGGGTAAGTGTTCTCTACTCGGTTTTGGTTATATTTCATGAATCCATCTTCGTTTTTGGGATTTGATTGATGATTTCAAAGTGAACTTGAGGGAGTTAGGGTTTGAGTTTTGGAGAGTTTTAAGTGAGGATTTGAGGGACCAAACGGAGTCCGATTTTGACAGATTTTATATGGTTAGACTCGGAAGAGGATGAGGATTATTATTCTGCTATTTTTGACTGATTCCGAGACGTGAGCCTAGGGGCCGGGTTTTGGCCAATTTCGAATTTTTGGCCTATTTTTGTAGTTTTTATTGTGGAATTCGATTCTCTAGCCATGTTGATGGTATTAATCTGATTATGGTTAAATTCGGAGCTTTTGGAGACCGAGTCCAGAGATGAGGGCATCCCGAAGTAGGATTTTACGCTGTTGAGGCAAGTAACAGTTTTAACTCTGGCTTTGAGGGTATAAACTCGGAGAATTTTATATCATGTGATTGTTTGGAGGTGTTACCCACGCTAGGTGACGGGCGTGTGGGTGTATACCTCGAGGGATTGAGACTTGGTCTATCCCGTGAGGACTCATGGCCATCATCCGTGTTTACGTAGTTACTTGTTGTCGAACATGTCTGCCTTCATGTTAAAAATCATGCTTAGGCTTTATTCATGCTCGCATTATTTGTACTCAGTCATAGAAATTATTGTACATGTTTACCTCAGTATCTATCATTTGCTAATTGTCACGACCCGAATTTCCCACCCTCGGGAGTCATGATGGCGCCTACTCGTGAAAGAGCCAACTATTAAGGTTCTACACATAGCAAATAAGACCACAACTCCTATTCCCTCAAGCTAAGGTTAAGCCAAACACTTACCTCGATTTCACGGACAAGATTAAGCCTCAACTACCGCTTTAGCTCTCGGTTCCACTTCAAATTCGCGTGTATCTAGTCATAATTTACTTAATAACATTAATAAATACTAAATAAACCAATTCTAATGCATGAAAATAGATTTCCCAATGATTTCCCCAAAAAGTCAAAACCGACCCCGGGCCCGCTTGGTCAAAAATCGAAGTTCGAACCAAAACCCAATCACCCATTCACCAACGAACTCAAATATGCAATTAGTTTAATCAGACCTCAAATTAAGGTCCAAATCCCCAAAATTTAAAAATCCTAACTTCTACCCAAAAACACCCAATTTCCCATGAAAAACCCTAGAATTTGAAGTGAAATCATGTAAAATTGAAGAAAATGAGTTATAAATCGTTTACCTATGATTTAGGGAAGAACTTGTTCTTGAAAAATCGTCCTTAGGAGCTTAGGTTTTAAAATTTTGAAGAATGGTATGAAAATCCCGCCTGAAATCCCCCTTAACAGGTGCAGTCATCGCAATTGCGATCATGGGTTCGCAATTGCGAACCCTGGGAATTTCTGCTATCTTCGCATTTGCGAAGAAAAACGTCGCAATTGCAACCTCTAGCCTATCTGGGAAACCTTTGCATTTGCGAAGTATATCTCGCATTTGCGAGAAATGCTGGCCCTGAGTTCTTCGCAATTGCGAAGGGGGGGGGGGGTGCGAACCAGGCAGGTCTGGGTTTTCTTCGCAAATGCGATCAAACCCTCGCAATTGCCAAGCCTATTTGGCTCGCAATTGCGAAGCCTGACCTCACAGTTGCGAGATCAGAGCCTGCAACATCATTGAACCTGCAACAACTATTTTTCTAAGTCCAAATTCACTCTGTGGCCTATCCAAAACTCACCCGAGCACTCGGGGCTCCAAACCAAGCATGTACGCAAGTCTAACAACATTGTACGGACTTGCTCGTGCGATCAAATCATTAAAATAACATCAACAACTACGAATTTAGCATCAAGATTCATAAAATTCTCAAGAACATTGAAATTTCCATTTTCTCAACTAAAGGTCCGATTTATACCAAATCAACTTCGATTCTTACCAAACTTCACAGGTTCAACTTAAATATTATTTTAAACCTATACCGGGATCCGAAACCAAGATACGGGCCTGATACTATCAAGAACATGCATCATTTCATTTCAAAGAGTCTTTATATTTTCCACCAAATAATTTTTTTTAAAATTCTTTTCTCGGGCTAGGGACCTCGGAATTCGATTTCGGGCATACGCTCAAGTCCCATATTTTTCTACGAACCCTACGGGACCGTCGGAACACGGGTCTGGGTCCGTTTACCCAAAATGTTGAGCGAAGTCAATTTAATTTCATTTTAAAGGCAAAACTTAGCATTTTTCTCAAATTTTCACATAAGGGCTTTCTGGATATACGCCCGAACTGCGCACGCAAAACGAGGTGAAACAAAAGGAGGTTTTAAGGCCTCGAAATATAGTTTTGACTTCTAAAATAAGAGATGACCTTTAGGGTCATCACACTAATATGTTGTGATACTTAATGTGGGATGTGTTCCCTTATTTGTTGATGATGGTGAGGCTAGTGAGGTACATGATTGAGTAAGGCCGAGGCCCTGGTTGTGAGGATATAAATACCATAGCGTGTGAGTTTCCGCATAGCACGTGAGTTGGCCGTGCAGATCCAGGTATTGATATGATGGCACGTGAGTTGTCCGTGCTTAGCACTTGGGCTTTGGGAACCCCTCCGAAGTCTGTACACACCCCTAGTGAGCGCAGAGTGTTGAGTGTTGAGTGTATTGAGTGTTGAGTGATGAGTGCTGAGTGCGAGTGATGAGTGATAGAGTGACATTGCTGTGAGGTTGCATTTACTTTTGCTGTTGCTGCATTTACTTGTTAATTTCTTCGTGGCATTTGTTGGTTTTATGGAATTTACCTGTTTATTCATGTTTATTGTAAATTGTGAAAATAAATAATTAGATTGTTTTGCTTAGCTCGTCACTACTGCTCAGTTCCTTAGTTATTTCTGTTACTACTAAGTCGGTTGTACTCATACTACACCCTGCACTTTATGTGCAAAGCCAGGTGAGTTAGAACATGGAGATCATTGATTTCAGGCCGGCTATCTGTGGAGATTGCAAGTAGCTACCAGCGTCCGCAGGACCTTGTTACTCCTCTTGTCATTTCTTCTTTTGGACAGTTAGACAGTTTATATATCCTGGTTTATAATTTTAGATGCTCATGACTTAGTGACACCCTGATGTTTGGGACTCGTTTTTGTATTTTATATTATTTATATTTAGAGTTGGTTTAGTTTATGAGGAATTAAATTATTGGAAATGTTTTATTAAATTCTTATAATCAAATTAGTAGTATTTTGGTAAATAGGCTTGCCCTGTAACACGATAGGCGCCATCACGACCATGGTTAGATTTTGGGTCGTGACAAGTTGGTATCAGAGCCTAGGTTACATAGGTCTCACGAGTCATGAGCGGGTTTAGTAGAGTCTTGTGGATCGGTATGGAGACGTCTGTACTTATCTTTGAGAGGCTGCATAACCTTTAGGAATACTTCACCTTCTTGAATTCTTATCGTGCGGTATTGATTCAGCTTGAAGAGTAACTCTTTGACTTCCCTCCACGCATTTGTATGCGCATATGAGCGCTCGGTATCAGTTGTGCATCGACGGATTGTGATTCCCTGGATGAGGTGCGAGATGTAATTTTTGTGTGTTGATGCTGGGCCAGTCTAGAGGACTTGAGGCCAGGTTTCGTCTGTAGATGGAAACGAAGATTTCGATTGTGTGAGCACGTCCTTATATGTCCATTGGTGTCCCTATTAGTGGGATTTGTGATTTGATGGATATGTGGTGAGTATGATGTGACCGCGAGATGATTTCATATGATTTGAATGTGATGAGAAGGTATTGCTGAAGGTTTCACCTATTTGAGACTCCAGGTATGTTTTTACACTCGTTCGAGGACGAACATTTGTTTAAGAGGGGAGGATGTAACGACCCGGTCACTCATCTGAGAGTTATAGCCCCGTTTCCCCCATTTCTGTTTCGTTATGTGTTATTCTGCTGTGTCGAATTTTTTCGAGTTGGTAGGTTTGGGTTCGGAGTAGTTTGGAGTGAAATGATCACTTAGTCTCTTAATTAGATTGCGAAGTTAGAAAAGTCAACTAGAAGTTGACTTATGAGTAATCGAATTCGGATTTGGATTTTTATGATTAGATTAGCTTCGTTGGGTGATTTTAGACTTAGGAGTGTGTCCGGAATATAATTTGGAGGTCCGTGGTAGAATTAGTCTTGAATTGGCGAAAGTTAGAAATTTGGCGATTTAGGTCGGAACCGGAAAATTAGGTATCCGGGTCGGAATGGAATTTCGGAAGTTGGAGTAGGTTCGTAGTGTCATTATTGATGTGTGTGCAAAATCTGAGGTCATTCGGACGTGGTTTGATATGTTTCGGAGTTGTTGGCGAGTTTTGGAAGTTCAAAAGTTCTTAGGCTTGAATCCGAGGTTGATTTGGTATTTTGGTGTTGTTTTAGGTGTTCCAAAGGTTCGACTAAGTTTAGATAATGATATATGACTTGTTGGAATTAATGGTTGAGGTCCCGAGGGCCTTGGGTGAGTTTCGAAGAGGTTTGGGTTGTGTTGCGCTCGTTTTCTTATGTTTTGACGCCGTTTCTTCAAGCATAAATGATATCATATTGAACAAATGAGCTCCGTAATCTTTTTGATTGAAGAATTAGATCGGCATCGTAATTACGTACCTGTAGCAAAAAAAATCATCGAATTTGGACATCGTATGAGGATTTTATGATCATTTTACTAGGAATTAGGTTGCTAGATTTTTCAGATTAATTACGAAATTGCCACTGAGGGCGTATTTAAAAATCTGCACTATTTGCAAATATTAAAACCTACATATCTCATTCATTATAAGTCTAATTGAGTGATTCAAAAGCCTAACTTGACTAGAATTTCACAAGAAATCCATTGGAGGCATAAAAAGCGAGTTTCGAGATCGTTTGACACGAGAAACGAGGTAGAATAGCTGACAGAAAAATATATAAAACAAGGGTTTGTTCATTTGGTCATATTTTGAGTTGGGGAGCTCGGACTTGGGCGATTTTGGAGGCGATTTTCACCGTATGGATTGGAGTAAGTGTTCTCTACTCGGTTTTGGTTATATTTCATGAATCCATCTTCGTTTTTGGGATTTGATTGATGATTTCAAAGTGAAATTGAGGGAGTTAGGGTTTGAGTTTTGGAGAGTTTTAAGTGGGTATTTGAGGGACCAAACGGAGTCCGATTTTGACAAATTTTATATGGTTAGACTCGGGAGAGGACGAGGATTATTATTCTGCCATTTTTGACTGATTCCGAGATGTGGGCCCAGGGGCCGGGTTTTGTCCAATTTCAAATTTTTGGCCTATTTTTGTGGTTTTTATTGTGGAATTCGACTCTCTAGCCATGTTGATGGTATTAATTTGATTATGGTTCAATTCGAAGCTTTTGGAGGCCGAGTCCCGAGACGAGGACATCCCGGAGTAGGATTTTTCGCTATTGAGATAAGTAACAGTTTTAACTCTGGCTTTGAGGGTATAAACCCGAAGAATTTTATATCATGTGATTGTTTGGAGGTGATACCCACGCTAGGTGACAGGCGTGTGGGTGTATACCTCGAGGGATTGAGACTTGTTCTATCCCGTGAGGACTCAAGGCCATCATCTGTGTTTACGTAGTTACTTGTTGTCGAACTTCTCTGCCTTCATGTTAGAGATCATGCTTAGGCTTTATTCATGCTCACATTATTTGTACTCAGTCATAGAAATTATTGTACATGTTTACCTCAGTCTCTATTATTTGCTAATTATCACGACTCGGATTTTCCACCCTCGGGAGTTATGATGGCGCCTACTCATGAAAGCTAGGCAAGCCAACTATTAAGGTTCTACGCATAGAAAATAAGACCACAACTCCTATTCCCTCAAGCTAAGGTTAAGCCAAACACTTACCTCGATTCCAGGGACAAGATTAAGCCTCAACTACCGCTTTACCTTCGGTTCCACTTCCAATTCTCTTGTATCTAGTCATAATTTACTTAATAACATCAATAAATGCTAAATAAACCAATTCTAATGCATGAAAATAGATTTCCCAATGATTTCCCCCAAAAATCAAAACCCGACCCCAGGCCCGCTTGGTCAAAACCCGATCACCCATTCACCCACGAACTCAAATATGCAATTAGTTTTGAAATCGGACCAAATCCCCAAAATTTGAAAATCCTAACTTCTACCCAAAAACACCGAATTTCCCATGAAAACCCCTAGATTTTGAAGTGAAACCATGTAAAAAGATGAAATAGATTGAAGAAAATGAGTTAGAAATCGTTTACCTATGATTTAGGGAAGAACTTGTTCTCGAAAAATCGCCCTTAGGAGCTTAGGTTTTAAAATTTTGAAGAATGGTATGAAAATCCCATCTGAAATCCCACTTAACAGGTGCAGTTATCGCAATTGCGATCATGGGTTCGCAATTGCGAACCTTGGGAATTTCTGTTATCATCACATTTGCGAAGCAAAACGTCGCAATTGCTTCCTCTAGCCTATCCGGGCAACCTTCGCAATTGCGAAGTATATCTCCCATTTGCTAGAAAGGCTGGCCCTGAGTTCTTCGCAATTGTGGGGGGGGGGGGGGGGGGG